>NC_048893.1:167821137-167832797 GCF_011077185.1 Oxyura jamaicensis
GGAGGTCTCTTCCAACCTAGACTATTCTGTGATTCTGTGATTCTGTGTGATCTATTAAAGTTTCTTGGTGTCTAAACAGATATTTACCTGTGAAGAAGTGAGAAAGAACATTGAGAAATATTTATATCATCAAACTCTCTAGGTGGTGTTGGCAAACATTAGGGTAGCTGATCCAAATTTCAATTAACATTTTATAAGAAGCATCTTAATTTTGATCTTAGTTATAACAATAACAGAGAGATTTTCTCACATGTCTCTGATTGCAAAGTTGAAATGTTTTTTTAGATAAGTTTGAGATTTAATTCAAGGAGAGCACTGATTCAGGATGAATTTTAGTCATATACTTTGCTGAGTAGTGAAGTAGTAATTAAGTTAAAAGTGGTTTAATGTTCTGGTCTGGATCTATTTCACCCTTCTTTAGTCAACAGCAGCTGTACTTTCTAAGCTAACTAGTCCTTGTATAGACCATCATTTTAAGCAAAGTAGAGCTTCAAGAAAGTACTTGTCCCCTCCCAGCAGAAGTGGTGTTATCATTAATGACATAGCGTAATCATAGCATACTAGAGCAACATTAGCAGATAAGGTGACAGAATACCAATGGATTTGCTGAGTAAAACAATTGATGAGTACCAGATGTCCACACAGGGCGTATTTCAGGGATCTTACAGAACTGCTTGAGCTGGGTCCAGTGGACTGAATGCCCATCAGCTGATGGAGCACCATAGCTGTGTCTTGAGAGTGCAGATTCAGAGCTTGAGTGCTCTGAAACTACTAAGTAAAGCCAGCCAGATCTCAGTACATGACTGGGAAGTTTGTTTCAGAAATACATTTTGATCCAAACTAAAACACTTATGTTTGTTTGCTCAGGGAGCTAGAAACAGAAAGTGGGTTTGCATGGACAAACAATTCCACAGCAGCACAGAACCAAAAAGCTTTTTTCCTCAAAGTTCCACTTTTAAAATGGATGAAGGTGATCAGGTGACTTTTTACCACCTGATTTTCATCAGATCATAACAGGATCATAAAGTAAAGATTTTATCAGTCTTTTCAGGGGTATTATGCTCCTTGAAGTAACAACAGGTACATATAAATTCAGTTGTAAGTCATCAAATCATCTTGCATTTCTAGTTCTGTTTTCCAGAGATAGAAAGGGAGAAATGGGGGCAAAGATTGCAGATAAAGCTTACAGAGCTAAGAAAATTGTGAGGAGCTACCAATGTTGACTAACTTCCTTTATAAACATTAAATTAAAGCTTTAGTTCAGTTTCCCTGAGCAGGTAATAGCAAAAAGTTTTAATCTTTCAGTTTTATCTCCAGATTTATGAACCACAGACTTTAATCAAAAAGGAGAAACAACATTTTTTTCACTTCACCCTGCCATAATTTGTTTCAGTTAGAGAATAAGCAACAGTTCAGTAGATATAAACACATGTTCTTTTATTCTTCAAAGAAAACAATTTTGGCATATGAAATCAAAGAGATCTGACCTTCATAATTTATGTATGAAAACTGTATAGACTGGCAAGAACAGAACAATAAAATCTTTGTAGTATAAATTAGCTATAAGTAATTTACTGTGTTTTGAAATGTCTGTGAACGTATATCTATCTTCTTTGATTAAGTTAAATAACTTACTTGAATTTAGTGCAGTAAAATGCCACTTGAAAAAAAAAAAAAAAATCTGCAAGGATAAAAACCCAAATGTTTTAAAGAAGCAGGTTTTACCACACAGAAAAATAAAACAGATTCTTTTGCAAATAAAACATAGAAGACAGTTTGAGGGTACTCCCTTCCCATTACTATTGGCATAACAAGACCTCTGAGGATGCAGCTGTTTGCAATCACTATTTTATTAAATGTCAGAAAGTGTAATGTTGAAGGTACACATTTAAGTCTCATGTAATGTAGCTTCCCTTACACAGATATTCTTCACAAAAACATCTTCTGACTCTGCTTGTTAAAAGATTTATGTCATCATGCAATTTTTACACCAGTGAGTGCACTAATGATTCCCTGATGAATCCCACAGGAGTCATGCAATCTGGAAAATGCCAAAGTATAGAGTAGCACTTAAGTATCTTAACTGTAGGCTGGTTGGTAGAAAAAAGTTCTAGGGCAAAGAAGATAAAATATTTAAATATATGAAAGTCTTAAGTATAAAAGTTTAAAACCCTTTTACATTTTGTTGTATTTAACAAGCACTAAATTTTACTTATTAGGGCTCTTAGGAGTGGTATATATCTGACGTGTAATTCATTTCCATGTTTCCATGGTTAATATATAAATATATATATGTTTCTTGGTAAAGTAAATCATACTTCTAAAAGAATAAAACTTAATTACTATAAAACATTTAAAAATTAAATTATTTTTGAAGCACCTAAAATGATGTGGGTCTCACCTTTTCATTGGTGTTCAGGAGCAGTAAGTTGTCTTCTAGGTTTTAATAAGACTCCCATCTATAGTTATTAGGTTCATTGCTAAGAGCCAAAAAAAAAAAAAAAGAAAAAAAGAAAAAAAAGAAAAGTTGTTGTTTTAATTTACTTTCAATAAAATAGAAATAATGTAGTAAAGAAAACACCAAATAAAACAATACAGATGAGGCTTATTGAAGATACATGATTAAAAGGAACATTGTGGCAATGAAACCAGGAAATATCATAACTAAATGAGGTCATACAATGAAATGAAAAAAAAAAAAAAAAAAAAAAAAAAAAAAAGAAAAGACATCTACATCATATTTTGATATAATTAAATATATATATATATATATAAGTAATTATTCAGAAGTAAAATTAAGAAAATGTTCTGCAGGTAAACCTCAGAATTACAAATGGAGCACAGACCTTAACACTTGTTTTAAAATGTAGCTTTATGGATGGTTTATTTAATTCTTATTTTTTTATTTTTTTAATTAAAAAATATTAAATATTAAAAGATTTTCCCCTTTATCTTTTTTTTGGAAAAAAAAAATGCATATTCTGTGTAATTAATTGCCAAGATATAACACCAAGGCCTATGTTATAAGAATTAGAATGAGATATGTGATCTACAAAATACTATTAGAGACCTAATCTCTGTATTCAGTTTAATAATTCAAGTAACCCCCGCTCTTATGACCTCAAAATAAATATAACCCCATAATTTGTTTGCAGGTGTCTACTTTTATAATTCTGTATGACCCTCTCCCTCCCCCCCAAAAATAAAAGGAGAAATAAAATAAAATCTTCACCTGTCAACACAGACTTCCCCTGTGAACATTATTAAACTGAATTTTAGTGAAATTGCCTAGAGATTCAACTATTTTCAAAGCAGAGTAGTTCACAGTTTACATAATTCAGTTGCTGTCAGGAAGCTCCTGTCTGCTCACTGTGGGAGAAGAGCAGGACAATGAGCATATCTTAGTGCCTATACTATATTCCAGGTGAGTGACCTGACTAGCTACCCAGAGTTGTTAAACCTTTTAATCTGTTGCAGAGCACCTGGGATGGTGAACATTTCCTTCATCTTGACCTGATTTTAGGAGTTAAAACATTCTAAATCAGATTTTTAAGATTGTTTCAACATTATTTCAAATGCTTGATAAAGAACAAAAGTTCAGGCAGGAAGTAAAGGAAGTCATAAGTCTACAAGACAGCATGACAAGATAATTACTCTGAGTTTCATCAGTGTTAGACCAATGCTCACTTTCTTTGAATTAAACAAAGAATCTGTTTTAGAGACAAATCTTGGATCTTACTCTAAACCTGAACAAATTGCAAACAGGGATTTAGAAATCAGATTCTGTTATAGGCAGAGCATTTCATTATTAAGTTTCATGTGGTTTATTCTCAACTATTTGCATGCCCGCTTTCAGATATCTTATTGGATAAGTATTTTCCAGTTTTATTTTTCTTGTGTGCTTCAAAAAACCAACTCCATTATACACCAAGTAAAAATACTGAGATAATATTGTATCACAGTTTTTATGTTGTATCACAGACCTACTAGAAGTGTTAGTGCTTTACTGAGGGAATTAAACTGATCAAGTTTAGCTGACATATGCATTGAAATTAGAATTGAAAAGATAAGAGTTGCATGTTGTTAATAGAGAAATTGATGATTACCAGAAGAGAAATGAATGTGATCAAATTATTTATAACCCTGTGCATTTCTTTATAGACATACAGACATAGAAATATTGGGTATCATCACTCAAGAAAAACACAGTAAAATCAAATATGTAAGTGGCATTAAAATTTAATTAGATTTTAATATTATTCTTCCCGGGCTTTTTTTTTTCTCACGTTAATATCTTCTTGCTTCAGTGATAATTAGATGGTGTTTAATACAAGTAAGTGTTTGGAAATTTTATTTAAATAAAACTATGTTCTGAAAACATGAAGAAAAATAATGGAATCATGGAATTTTATAATATGCCAAGTTGGAAGTGACCCACAAGGATCATTGGGTCCAAATCTTGGGTCTGGACAGGAACACCCAAAAATCAGACTATGTGTCTGAGAGTGTTGTCCAAACACTTCTTGAACTCTGGTAGGCTAAGAGCTATGACCACTTCTCTGAGGAACCTGTTCCAGTGCCCAGCCACACTCTCAGTGAAAAACCTTTTCCTGATATCCAACCTGAACCTCCCCTGCTGCAGCATCTTGATATTCCCTTGGGTCCTATTGTTCACCAAAAAGAAGAGATCAGAGCCTGCCCCTCTGCTCCCCCTCTTGAGGAAGCTGTACGAGTGACTTCAGATGTACCTCATGTCTTCCCCTCTAGATAGAGGGAAGAAACTGAAAAAAAAAAAAATTTTTTTTTTTTTTTTTTTTGAATTGCAGTTTTGTAATAGTTTCTGCTTCATGCTGGTGCAGTCTCAGATTGAGTACTGTATGCAGTCTGGGGCTCAACCATATAAGAAATACATCAAACTATTAAAGAGTGTCCAAAGGGAGCCTACAAAGACTGTGAAGGGTCTAGAGTTTCTTCACTGAGAGACTGGGCAGGCACTGGAACAGGCTTCTCATGGAAGTGGTCACAGCTTAGATCCTACCAGGGTTCAAGAAGTGTTTGGACAACACTCTCAGACGTGTGGTCTGTGCTTTGAGTGGTCTTGTGTGAACTCAGGAGTTGGACCCATTGATCCTTGTGGATCTCTTCCAACTCAGTATCATAGAATCATAGAATAATTCAGGTTAGAAAAGGCCTCTGATACCATCTAGTCCAACCTTTAACCTAGTTCACAACTAAACCTTACTACTAAGTTCTAAATCTACACATTTCTTGGAGACCTCCCTTGGGCAGCTTATTCAAATGCCATGCAACCCTTCCAGTAAAGAAATTTCTCCTAATATCCAACCTAAACCTCCCCTGCAGCAACTTGAGGCCGCTTCCCCTTATTCTATCACTTAGTCTTGGGAGAAGAGCCCAATCCACCTCACTACAACCTCCTTTAAAGTAAGTGTAAAGTGCTGTAAGGTCTCCCCTGAGCCTAAGGATATCCTGAGAATATTCTATGATTTTAAGACTCTACGATAATGGTTAAACTAAACCTGTGTGTTTGTAGGTGTGTGAATGTTCATGAGTCAGTGTATGCTAGCAAGTCTCTCTAGAGGTCTTAAATATTTGTATGACATTTGGTCATGGTGGGTATAAGATATTAATATTGCTTTTGATTAGAATCATAGAATCTCCTGCATTGGAAGGGACCCATAACGATCACCAGGTCCAACTCTTGGATCCACACAGGACCACCCAAAAATCAGACCATGTGTCTGGGAGAATTGCCTAAATGCTTCTTGAACTCCAGCAGACTTGGTGCTGTGACAACTACCCTAGGGAAACACTTTGAAACATTTTTACTTTGCTTCCTCTTTTGAAATAGAATGCTTTTTCACAAGAAATGCCTCAAATTAAAACCTACTATCTGGGAACCAGAAATTTGGTTAGAGTCTTTTATTTTTCCTATTTCTCTCCAGAGAAAACAGTGTAAATAAAACTAGATAATGGAAAAAAGGAAGTAATCTGTTCAATAAATTCCTTATCTCACCTTGAATTTAGAAATCTTAAAATACTCTTAAAATACTTAAAATAGATGCCAAGTCAAGAAGGTTAATTCTCAGGAAAAAATACTTTGCATCTCAGTAAAAATACAGTTTTTACACAGTTTTATTCAACCTAGCAACATTTTAAAAGGGTAGTTCCTTTGCTGATAGATTAGAGTCATGACTTAATTTACTTTAAGTTGCAGTGATATATTGATAATATCATTATGGTAGCATAAATTAGACTTGAAAAATCCCATTGGCCCAGTTCAGAATTAGTGGAAGGCTTCATGAGTTTTATACTTGCATGGTTATGCAAATATGCATGGCTACACCATGCAAGACTACCTTCTGATACTACCTCTGAGCAAACGTGAAGCTGGAATGCCATTATTCTGAATCTGCTACATACATTTTAAATGTTCGAAGGGTAGCAAGTAATAGTTCCTATATTTTAAGTGTTGGAAGGGTAGAAAGTAATAGTTCCTAACAGTTATTTATCCCTTTTGCTGCACCTCTCTTTCTTGATTTCAGGCCCCCCCGGCCCCCCCCCCCCGGGGGGGGGGGGGGGTTTTTTTTTTTTTTTTACTTTATATAATTATGTATTCTGGTTTCATATATTTGTTTGTTAGAATCAGAAAAAAAATGCTAGGACATTAGGGTAGTAGGAAGGCTTAATTTCCAACCTGGACAGAATTTAAGAAGCAATAAATAACTTTTTAAATTATTTTTATTTATTTATTTATTTATTTATTTATTCAAATCTGTTGCCTTGAAATTTTAGCACTGTTCGCATATTCAAGAGCTTTAGGTAGAAATCTGTTAACGATGCAAACTTCTCTGAGTCCAACAGGAGCTCTGATGTTCATCCTGGAATAATCTCAAGGTGAGTGCATTCCAGTGCTCTGGTAATTAGATGCATGAGGCACTTCTGAGAAGTGTTTGCTTGAAGTATTTTAGCCTTACTCCATTAGAACCACACACTAGTTCTTAGCATACTTTATATATACATTGAAAACTGTTGAAAAATATATGTAATAAAAAGCTATATTTCAATTCCCTGAGTTAAACTTCATCTTGTTAAACTGATACTATGACTCCAGACAAAGAGGGGAAAAAAACACACATACACATACACACACACTAAAAGAAATAAAGAAAGAAAGAAACAAACAAAACAACAAACCCAACCAAACCAAACCAAAACAAAAACACTCCTCTTTCAGAACAGGGTTTATTACTGGTATGGAAAAAAAAAAAAAAAATAAAAAAATAAAAAAAATTAATGCCAAGTATTAAAAGTCTATTGCTTTAAATATATTATATTGTAAGAAATGTATGTAAGCATGCATCTGGATTAATCATAAAACTGATCATGTATGGTAAACATAGAGTTGTATGGCAGTATATACAAAATAATATAAATTTAAAAAATGACCTAAACTTACATTTGGTTTGAATTTTTTTTTTCCTATTAATTCTCACGATAAAAATGCAATAGACAAATTATATATATATATGTTAATTAGACTTTCTGTAGTTTTTGTTTTGTTTTGTTTTGTTTTGTTTTTTGGACCTCTATACATTTTGGCATTCAAATCTACCTCTCTTTTAGTCAGGTCATAACACACTTAATTCCTACAAACAGTGGATAAAAAAGAACAGTGGATAAAAAAAATCAGTCTTTCCCAAGATTAAGTATTTGCCTCCAAAGCAATAACTCTGACTCTTATTAAACTGTTTGAATAGGGTCTAAGTTTCTCTGTAGTTTTCAGTGTTGCAGCTCAGAATTCTGTTTGAAATACAGAAATGAGGGAGGAGGAGCAGGCTGTGGGTGAAGTGATTCAAATAGTTGGGGAGTGATTTAGACCTGGTGATAGACCAGTGATACCTAGTTTCTCTTCCTCTATGTGTTTGTAAACCCAGAGTTAATGCTATAGACAGCTTGAATGCTTATGTGCATTGTGTGTAGGTGTCCAGGTGTTTGTAGAAGAGAGGTGGGAGCAGCAGCCTTTTTGGGAAGACAGTAAAATGCAGTTTATTTCCTCAAAAGTTCTCTGAGGGACAGCAGTATTTTCTAAGTCCTGCTAAAGGTATCAACAACAATGAAGCAACAGATGACCTCTGAAAAAGTGATGAAATTTAAGATCCAGGAGTCAATACAACCATGTGTAGGAAGTTCTGTCTTTTCTTAAAGGAAGCACAACCCAACAAATGTAAATGTTTTCAAACTGTGTTGTAGTTTATGATAGTTATTTATTTAGAGGGTATCCAAGCTTGGAATCATAGAATATCTCAAGTTGGGAGGGACCCATAAAGATCATTGAGTCCAACTCCTGGCAGCACACAGGTCTACCCCAAAATTCAGACCATATGACTAAGTGCACAGTCCAAATGTTTCTTAAACTCCAACAGGCCTGGTGCTTTGACTATGTCCCTGGGGAGCCTATTCCAGAGAGTGACAACCTTCTCAGTGAAGAACCTTTTCCTGATATCCAACTTGAATCTCCCCTGTCACAGCTTGACTCCATTCCCTAGGGACCTTTTGCTTGCCCCTAAAGAGAATAGATTGGTGCCTGCCCCTCTGTGGGAAAGGAATTTGCAGGTGGCTTTGCGCTGTTTCCCACGTCCTTGTATTAGAGATAATGAGGAAACAAGCTAGAGACAAGTACATGGAGAAGTCCAGTGCATGGACCAATTATAAGTTGTTATCGGTGCGTGTTTTAGTTAGTTGCCTATATATACTTTGTGAGAACCTGCAATAAAGGAGGACGATTATACTTTTCATCGAGGTTGCATTTTTACTCGGGTCCGTTTCCCTTTCCGACACCCTTCCACTGCCCCTCATGAGGAATCTGTAGACCACAATGAGGTCTCCCTTCAGCCTCCTCTTTGGAGGAGGTTTTGGCTGAACAGGCCAAGTGACCTCAGCCACTCCTCACACGTCTTCCCTTCTAGGCCCTTCACCATCTTTGTAGCCCTTCTCTGGACACTCTCCAATAGTTTAATGTCCTTTTTGTACTGTGGTGCCCAGAACTGCAACAGTAATCAAGGTGAAGCTGCACCAGTGCAGAGTAGAGTGGGACAATCACTTTCCTCAACCAACTCAATTCCCTCAATGCTGTGCTTGATGCACCCCAGGATACAGTTGGCCCTCCTGGCTGCCAGGGCACACTGCTGGCTCATATTAACTTGCTATCAATTAAAGCCCCCAGATCCCACTCTGCAGGGCTGCTCTCCAGGGTCTTGTTCCCCAGTCTATCCAGGGTTGCCCCTTCCCAGGTGCAGGACCTGGCACTTGTTCTTGTTAAACATCATGCGGCTGGTGATTGCCCAGCTCTCCAATGTGTCCAGATCTCTCTGAAAGGCCTTTCCACCCTCAACAGAGCCAACACAACCTCTCCAGGTTTAATATCATCAGCAAATTTTCTCAGAACACCTTCTAGTCTTACATCCAAAGCATTTATAAAAACATTGAAGAGAACTGTCCCAAAAATGGAGCTTTGGGGGACCCCACCAGTGACCGGCCACCAGCCTGTTGCGGAACCATTTACCACAACCTTGTGAGCCCTGCCCATCATCCAGTTGTTCACCCATCATATGATGTTTTTTTCTAGTTGCATGCTGGACATTTTGTCCAGTAGTATCCTGTATCAAAAGCTTTACTGAAGTCCAAAAAGATGTCATCAGCTCGTTTCCCTTGATCGACTAGATGGATGATCTTATTGTAAAAGGAAATCAAGTTAGTCAAACAGGACCTATCCCTCATGAGCCCATGTTGCCTTGGACCTATGACTGCATTGTCCCCCAAGTTTGCTTCAATAATTTCAAGGATAATCTCCTCCATAATTTTACCAGGCACTGACATGAGACTGACAGGCCTATAGTTGTCAAGTTCTTCTTTCTTGCCCTTCTTGAAAATTGGTACGACTTTTGCCAGCTTCCAGTCTACTGGGACCTCCAGATTCCCAAGACTGCTGAAAAATAATTGAGAGAGAGGTCCCACCATGATGTCAGGCAGCTCTCTAAATGCCCTGGGATGAATCCCATCAGGATCCATGGACTTGTATGGGTTGAGGTGGAGAAGCTTGAATTGGCAGAGCTGAGATAACCTTAAGAATGAAGGTCAATCTCACATTGGGGATGGTTGTTGAACAGTTTGGGTTTTAGAATGTTGCAATTATGTGTGTATTTTTCCTGTTTATTCCTGTTCCGATTCTTTTGGGTTCATGAAAAAATGAAAACTAATATTTATTTGAGTCAGGTGTAAATCCCACAGGAGGAATCCATATATGTAACCCCCAATAATACCATTCAGTATGTATGAGAATGTACCAAAAGCAGCTTTTCACCAAAATTAAAATAAAATTTAAAGAAAAAATATTTAAATTGCCATGGCACCTTGGGGAGGCAAGCTGCCTGTTCTCCCTGAAGTGACATCATTAAAAATACAAAAGGCTGATATGGAATCCATTGTATAGAATCATTATAAGTGTCTTTGAAGTATCATAAATAGTTGAAAAAGTGAAGGACTTAAAATTACATTACAGAAACACACACAGACACAAAACCTCTAGGAAATGCTATTGTATTTATGAACGCAACATACTGGGTATCAAAGCAACGCTATATGCAAAATAAAAAGGGTTTTGTTTAGATTGTACTGCACATATTGGTTTTCATTGATTGGAGACATAAATTCATTTTGGGGCTTCAATATCATGAAAATAAAAACCATTATCTCTCACTCACAAATCTTTAAACACGAATTCCTTTGATTAATATATCAATAGACGCATGAGTGTTGAAAACACAGCTCTACAACTGTCCAGAAATTCTAAATGTGAGCATTAAACCAAATAATACCTAGCTGAATTTTACTGAGGTTCAGCCATTTGATCAAACCTTGTTAAAAATCTCTTAATTTCTGGAGTTATTTAAGGGTCTATCTGCTCCTAGTTGTTGCAGACAAAATAAATAAATATTATATCAATGAAATTGATGTGATTCTTCATATGTATGGACGACACCAAAACTTGTTGTGATATAAGTGCTTACTTGCTATAATTTTTGGTATATAGTTATAAAGGTAAATATTTTTCTTTGCTGTTTCAGGAATTGGTTAAGCAACACTGTATTCTTGTCACTCACATGTAGAAGCAATGATGGAAACAATTAAACCTGATTTGGACACTTTTGTTTTTGTTGTTCAAAAAAAAGGGAAGTTATATACATTTTTTCCTGGCTTTATCATTTCTGTGCATTCATATCCAAAAGGGCAACAGACCTTTAAGTGCTCATGTTCCTGATGCAGCCACTGAAGACAGGTAAGAGCTTTAAGGCTTTCAAAGGAAGATCCTATCTGTCTAATAGAGTGAGATTCTTTGAGACTTCTGAATCACTTACTGATCGCCACTGACCATGTAATGAATAAGCATTTTACTTGAGGCACCTAACAGAAAACCTATACACAGGCCTGATACAGGAATTTCAGTGAGTACTTCCATCAATGCAGGGTACCAAAATGTGAAGTTCCCATTGAAATAGAGTCACTTATATTGCCAACAGTGTGTGTGTTACATTGATGTCCTGGTTTCAGTTAGGACAGTTATTTTTCCTCCTAGTAGCTGG
>NC_048893.1:167832807-167841676 GCF_011077185.1 Oxyura jamaicensis
CGAACGGCTGTGTGGTGTTTAGCTGCCAGACAGGTTAAACCACAACAATTGAATAGCCTACTGTTTAGAGAACTTGGACAGAAGAGAGTGAGATAGATTTTATGAGATCTAGATTTTGTCTTCTTCAGCCTGGAGGTGAAACAGTGCAAAGATCCCACACACCAAGAAAATTATTCCCGGTTTTAGGGGATTTGATTTTTCGTAAAATTTAATGTCCTTAATTGCTGTCCAGGTCCTGGGAACATAATGGCATATTAAAATGACCTAATTAAGGTACTTAAATATGATTATCTACATTTTGTCTCTCAATTTATGGCACCTAATGTTTCCCACCATTTCCTCAGTCCAGCAAAGTCCAGTAAGAGTACCATGCTTGGCCCAGTAAGTATTCAGATTCAGGTGCATAAACATTCCAAGGATTTAAGCTCCTATATCCCTCACAACTAACACATAAAACTTATTTGCTTGAAACCAGGAAAACATGTCAAGGAAAGAAACACACTTTTTTTTTTCCATGTTTCCTATGCTATATATATATATATATTTAAGTGAATGCCAGTGGTCACTCTCATAGATGAGACAAGGTTAGGAGGAAATCTGTTCTCAACCACTGTGACTATATCTATATTCTCAAATAGACGATATTTTTTCATGAAGCAATTTAAGTCCATGAGAACCAAGAACATGTACTATAGGCAAGATAGTCAGTAAAAGAATCAAAGCATTTATTTTGTAATTTATTTCTAGTAATACATGAGTACCACAACAATTTAGGCTATCCTTCCATTCTGTTTATTTCAGCAGAGACGTCGTTGCTACTACTTTCATCTATTTTTTATGCACAAGCAAATCAAGTACAATTGAAATCTGTAGTAAATATGTTCATATTCTTTACTGCACCAAACCCTGTTTTCTGAAACCTGCCAGCAAAAGTATAATTATCTTGAGAATTTTCTTCTTTTTCATAAAAGATCATAACAGAATCCATCTGGATATACCTGATTTCAAGGGATCAAATTCAAATCCACTGTCACAATAAATAAATAAATAAATAAATAAATAAATAAATAAATAAATAAAGTAAATCTCAATTTTCAATTTAGATTTCTGACATTTACATATACAGTGATAAACATAAAGTAAATGTTCTGAAATATATATATATATTACATCTATTTCTTTTTTGGTTCTTTAAGGAATTACTGGGACATACTGTTATTTCAGTATATAGGCATTTTGATTGAAACAAGATTAATGTACATATGTAAATCCTAATCACTACAGGAAAAGAAAAAGAAAAAGGAAGGAAGGAAGGAAGGAAGGAAGGAAGGAAGAAAGGAAGAAAGAAAGAAAGAAAGAAAGAAAAATATGATTTGTAGATGAAAGGGTAACTTCAAAGCAGGATTGTTTCCAGCAGTTCTTATTTTTACTTCCTGCATCATATCTATCTTATTATACTTGCTCTTTTTCAAAAACTATATGAAGTAACTTCTTTCTCTCATAGAGTGATAGAAGGCATCACCAAATCTAATAATTTTGAATTATTTCCTATTCCTTTTGCTCTAGGTGGATGAGGAGGTAAGGACAATTTGTTTAAGCCCTGATTTTACAGCTGGAGATATTAAAAGAAGCCTGTATGAAGAGCTAATTCAGTGTTAGCCACCATTCTATAAAAGTACAATTATGTTAAATTACAGAATAGAAACATAATTATGTGTAATTTACTACAAAATAGCTTTCTAGGCCATGACAGGCATAACTGCATGTTTATGTTTTATTATTTTATAAGGAGGTGTATCGAAAGGGTTGTTAGGCATTGGAATAGGCTGCCCAGGGAAGTGGTTGAGTCACCATCTCTGGAGGTCTTTAAAAGATGTTTAGATTTAGAACTTAGTGATATGGTTTATTGGAGAACTTGTTAGTGTTAGGTCAGAGGTTGGACTCGGTGATCTTGGAGGTCTCTTCCAACCTAGATGATTCTGTGATTCAGTGATTCTGTGATTCTGTAGGATCCTTACCTACAGAATCCTAAAATTTCAGCAGGTAAGAGATGGTAACTGAAATAAATGGATTTTTTTAAAAAAAAAAAAAAAAAGTTTCACTTCTACTTTCACTGGAATGGGGGATTTTGGAATGGTATGACCAATTACTTAATTACTTAAAGAAGACAAAACAAATAAACAACAACAACTTAAAAAAAGATTTGTTAAGCCCCATACATTTATACTTGAGAGTTTACTGTTTATTTTGTCATCCAAGTTTTACCAACCATTTCTCTTTTTTATATTATTTCTCTGTTGAACATATAGAAGATCAAAATGATTAGACGGTATTAATCCAGATGTCATTTTCTGACCTGTTCAAAAATGTGAAAGCAAGCAAATTGAAATGTATTCATAACACATAAAAGATAACTCAAGTTCAGATTCTTTTGAGAATAGGAAGGTTTTTAATTTCTAGTAGTCTGCTGTGATATCATTAAAAGTGCCCCACAATTATTTTTTTTTCTCTCTCTCTTTCTCTCTCTCTCTTTCATATTTAATAAAATAAAATAATAAAATAATTTAATTAAAAAAAATAGAGCTGAGCTAGTTTTCAAAAGTACCATCTTTCAATGAGGTGCAAAAATTTAAAAACTGACATAACTCACTCATGAAATTTAGTTTATGAAACTTTGTAAATAGGAGAAAATGAAATTGGAAGCCTAGCTGAGTATTACTAGCCCTTTTAAACATTAGTAAATTAACTAATTTTTTAAACAGCTATTTTTTGGGGGGGAGGCGGGTGGGTTGTTTGTTTTTCTTTGGCAGACTAGTGACCGGTGAATTTTTAAGAAGCTGCAAAAAGAAAATCAAACCAGAGTGTTTTACAGTGCTTTTAAAACTGTATGATTTATGAAACTATAATTAAAAAAATTCTGTATATGTAATCTAGCTCCCCTTCATTGTGGAGTAAATAATGCTTTCTTTAGAAATTTAAAAGTCCTTGTGCTGTAAATTTTAATAATTGATTTTTTTTATTCCTTTCTTCTTTCTCTGGGGAAGTCTATACAATAGAATCAACTAATTTTTATTGTTCTCAGACTTAAAACAGAAGCTTTGCTGTTCTCAGAAGAAAAGAAATTTTGGGCTGCTATTTTTTTTTTATTTTTATTGTTTTAAACATCAAGAAAGATAAATTAAGAATACACACTTACAATACAGTCAACGTTCTTAAAATTATTCTTAAGGTTATCTCTATTCGTTTACAGAAACACCTGATATATATATATAAATTTGATTATTCAGAATTGTATTGGTACATGTATTATCTACAATTCACAATTTTCCCATTGTGTAATAGAAAGGGTGGGGCAGGAAAGGGAAGAGAGAGGAAAATAAAAGAAGGAAGGAGAGGAAGGGAACGTTCTTGAAGTACCAAGAACACTTCTTAAATATGAACAACAAATTCATTGAATACAATCTTTATTTGCATAACAACGTGTTATTGTGATAATGATACTTATCCTTTTTTTTTTTTTTTTTTTTTTCTCTTCCCATCCCCCTTCTCTCTTTTGTTCTCTTTTATTATCAGACACATTTGAGAAAGTGATGGAGTTAAATCTTTCTAGTTAATGTCAGAATCAAGAAATCCTGTTTCTCAGCTTTTGTTACTTCTTCAAACTTGACAGAAATAGAAGGAATTTGCTGGGTAAATTATCTCTTTCTTGGTTTGCTACAGGTCAATTTAAGATAAAAATTATGATAACTACTTAAAATGAATATAATGCTCTAACATTCAGCTGACTGAAAAAATACCCACTTGAAAAGCAGAAGGAAATAAATATCGCCCTTTCCCAATATCTCTATTCACATTATCCATTAAAATCTATGAGGTAGCCAAGTGTTCTGAGGGAAAGAAATGTTCTTTTACGTGTGAAAGTCCTTCAGCATGACAGAAATACAAAAACAAAGCTTAAGGTCTGTTGTACCAGTGAGTTGTGTCCTCTTGAGATGCACATTCAAATATTGCCTCAGGTCAGACAGATAATGAATTAGATGGTTTCATTATGGCTCCTAATAAATACTGTACTTGAACTATAGACAAGTCATATAGTTTGTCAAAAATCAACTAAGATGAGATTGCTGAAACTGTAAAATAAACTTCAGAGTATTGCTACAGGTGCTTCATATCAGAAATTCACTTTTTCCATGAATTATTATATGGGAAGGAAAACACAAAGTGATAAATGATTATATATAAATATTTAATAGAGATTCAAAAACTTTCATGAATGTAAGAACCATCATTATTAACCACTGTAATAACTCTGAGTAATAAGGTCTTGCTAATTATTCTAAGTTCTTACAAAAAGTTTGATAAATTGCTTTGAATAATGTATTTATATCTCAAAGAAACATGGACTCCATCATTCAAAATTGAAATTGATTTTTATAGGCAAGAAATTAGAAAAATATTGAAAATCCATTCTTTTATAATAACTGGTAACTGAAATATAAATTGCAAAAAATAGATATCAGAAATTATTGATTATAAGTGTACCAGTACATAAGAATATCATTAACTTCCATGATATTTTTAAGTATTATATTATGTAATTTATGTACAGTACCAGTTCTGGAAAGTCAGAGTTTTCTAAATATTTTGTTGGTAAACATTTCACCTCTTCAATGTTCATAACTGTACATAATTATTGGCTTTCCTGATCTGTAACTTGAGAAATCATTTATTTACTTATTTATTTATTACTAGTAAGAGTAGCCATTGTTGAACAAAATTTCTTAGGTTTTGTAATGCAATAGATCAGTGCGTAAGTTTCATAATACTATTATTATTATTGCAGTTACTATACTTCATTCTATTTCATAGATCTCACACATTTATCTAACACTATATTCTGATTTCAAGTAATTGAGAACCAATTATTGACAGCTTCTGTGTTGACAGGGTTCCTTGTAACAACTGTTTACTCCTATCTCAGTGCAAAATAGCTGGGACAGTGGTGTTCGGCAAATAGTGGTGTTAGGCAAAATGTCTATATTGATCTTCATTCACTGTCATATGGCATGAACTGGAGTTTTTGTTGCTGGTCTCATATAGTAGAAATGCTTTTGAATATGGGCAACAAATCTGTAGGCTATGGCTCACAGTGAAAATGTTCTATAGAACTTGCTACACAAATATTCAAAATTCAATGTAAAACTACTTAGGCAAAAGATAAAGAAAATAACTTTTTATTATATTTTTTTTCTTCAGTATTGGTGTAAGAGATTACTTCATTATGTCAAAATGCCAGACATGGTAACTTATAGGTTATAATATATCACCGAATCACAGAACTGTAGGGGTTGGAAGGGACCTCGAAAGATCATCGGGTCCAACCACCTGCAAAGCAGGATCCTGTCTTTCTTTTGCTGTTAACTCCAGAGCTGAACAGGTTCCAGTTGGGTTTCACAAGGATGGAGTAGATGGGTAGAATCATAGAATAGAATCATGGAATCATTAAAGTTGGAAAGGACCTTCAAGATCATCTGGTCCAACCATATCCCTACCACCTATATCACCCACTATATCATGTCCCTAAGCACCACATCCAACCTTTCCTTAAACACACCCAGGGATGGTGACTCCACCACCTCCCTGGGTAACCCGTTTCAATGTCTGACTACTCTTTCTGAGAAGATGTCTTCTAATCCTAAATTTCCTAGTGGACTAAATATTTTTCAAAAAGCTTTTGGGTTTCTATTTTCAATTTTTCTTTAGGTTCTGTTTTCCAGATCACTCATCTAGTTCTGTGATTACCTTGTCAGTTTAAATTCTGGTAATCAGATTACCTTGTTTTCCAGTGATTCTACCTCATCGCATAGCAGTCTTTCTAGAATGAACAAAACTACTTCCAAGGAGTTAAATAGTATTGTTAACGTCCATGTCACCTTTTTTTTTTTTTTTTTTTTTTTTTTTTAATAAAAATACAAATTAAAAATATAATTTAACTCTTGTTGTTTTGTCTTGATTTTTGTTTCTTTTGTTGTTGTTTTGTTTTACAAAGATATTTTCCATATTTCACAGAATCACAGAATCACAGAATCACAGAACTGTAGGGGTTGGAAGGGACCTCCAAAGATCATCGGGTCCAACCGCCCTGCAAAGCAGGATCCTCAGAGCAGGCTGCCCAGGTAGGCGTCCAGACAGGCCTTGAATATCTCCAGAGAAGGAGACTCCACAACCTCTCTAGGCAGCCTGTTCCAGTGCTCTGTCACCCTCACCATGAAGAAGTTCTTTCACATGTCGGTGCAGAACTTCCTGTGTTCTATTTTGCAGCCATTGTCCACTGTCCTATCCCCACAAACCACTGAGAAGAGGTGAGCTACATCCTTCTGTCTCCCACCCCTCAGATATTTGTACACATTTGATAAGATCCCTC
Source organism: Oxyura jamaicensis (assembly GCF_011077185.1). Classification (NCBI taxonomy): domain Eukaryota; kingdom Metazoa; phylum Chordata; class Aves; order Anseriformes; family Anatidae; genus Oxyura; species Oxyura jamaicensis. Next base: position 167,839,232 of record NC_048893.1, read on the forward strand.
CTCAGTCTTCTCTTCTCCAGGCTGAACAGACCCAGGTCTCTCAGCCTGTCCTCATAGGGAAGATGCTCCAGGCCTCGTATCATCTTTGTGGCCCTCTGCTGCACTCTTTCCAGGAGATCCCTGTCTTTTTTGTACCAGGGAGCCCAGAATTGGACACAGTACTCCAGGTGAGGCCTGACCAGGGCAGAGTAGCGGGGGAGAATCACCTCCCTTGACCTGCTGGCCACACTCCTTTTAATGCACTCCAGGATCCCATTATCCCTCTTGGCCACTAGGGCACACTGCTGACTCATGGTCAACCTGTAGTCCACCAGGAACCCCAGGTCCTTCTCCTCACTGCTCCTCTCCAGCAGGTCATCCCTAGTGATACTTCTTGTAGTGATACTTCTGGTTGATACTTCCCAGGTGCAGGACTCTACACTTGCTCTAAATCTCATCTGGTTTCTTCCTGCCCATCTCCATTTTTTTTTTTATGATTCAGTACTATATAATTTTTAGTCAGATTTATCATCTTAAAAATCACCCTGTGCAACTGTCTGTCCAGCACAATTTATTTGTCATTTGATCAACAGCAGCAAGATATTGCAATGGTACAGTACCACACAGCCTGAGAGACAGGCAGGAATTGCAGAAACGTAAAAATTATAATTTAATTAACTATAATTAAGTATTAGATTTACAAAGGAATGATGAACATGGGTATTTTATAATTTACTGGAACTAGAAATTATTTTTATTTATTTTTTATTAATATAGTCACACAAAATGACCTATATCTGAATAATGCTCTGTCAATGCAGATTTTTTAAAAGTGTACTTTTATTATTATTATTATTATTATTATTATTATTATTCATTTTCTTTCCTCTTGTACTAAAATTGAATTAAATATTCTCACAGCAAGGTCTATAGACAATCCAGATACCACTCCAGACATTTCTTGTGTCAAAATAAGGCACAATCAAAGCACCAAACCTGATTCTACTGAAATTATTTAATCACAGATAGAATAGCCACCTCTTTTTCCAGTCATTGTTTAAGGGCAAATATTTTTTATTTATTTTTATTTTTGCTAGAAATTAATAATTATTTACTTAGTTAACTGTAACAATAGTTACAATAGTTACAATACCCTTAAATAAATTTTAAAATAAAATAAAATAAAATAAAATAAAACTCAAATTATTTACATTAGAAGTTATGCTTATATTTTTCCATTAAATGTAGGTGTTGTACTATTTCATCTTTAGTGTGTAAGGTCAGAGTTGTAAATTGTTCTGGTTATACCCTGACATCTACAAAAGCTTTATTTTTTCTCTTTTACTTAACTCTTCCCCAGCTCCTTCTCATCTTGCTTTTCTTTCTATGTAAATAAAAATGTTCTACAATGCACTTTATACACAATGTTATATAAATTAAGAATCACTTGAATTACCAGAGATTCATTTATTTATTTTTAATAGATTTAAAACATTTAGTTCCTTTTTTCCAAGTCAATCTATAAAATTTAGAAATTACAAACTCTGTTAGTTCTCAACCATAAATTTGGGTATTTGTGGATGATGGAAATGAGAATTTCTGATAATAAAGCAATTTAAAGTCATATATTCAAGTAGCATAAGTTTCTCTGCTAGCTTCCACAAACATATGGAATATAGCTGTTTATCATTTAGGATGAACAAAATTGCTTAACTGTATATACTGATAGAGTAATAAACTTCTATCTAGAAATGAGCAGAATTAATGTAAAACCTGTTCAGTGATCACTCTACATCTACACTTTTTCTAATGTGACAATGAATTCAAGAAATGATCAATTAATATGAAAAAAATAGTATCATATAAATAACAGAGACAATGATTCAATTTCATCCAGAAATGATGGCTATAATCTTTAAAAATAAAAAATAATATTTATATATGTATATATATTTTTTTAAAAAGTCATGCTTCTCTCCTGTAAAACAGAAAAAAAATATTGGGAGCTGGGTCACTGCTTCATGTTATGTAACAGAAAATCAGAGGAAAATAATCTAAACATACAGAAAGGAACATCAGAGGGAATGATTACATGTATCTTCTAGATATTTCACATTTGAAAACTTTGATAAATAAAGTTCAAGAGAGTTATTTAGTGCACTGAATCTACATGGAGGGATGTGTGAAGAACAGAATTATACTTTGAGAGTAATACCCTTAAGTTTTTGGAAAATTTCCCTCAAAATGATTGAGTCTTGCCCTACTTCACCTGCAGATTAGTTGTACCTCAAGGATGTTATATAAGGCAAATGAATTAGCTCTCTCTTACATGCTCTGCAGTCTCAGTGACCTGTTTTCTTCCTGTACATGAAATATTTTTTTTTTTTCAGCTGCTATGTTTTTTCACATATTCTTTATCTTTATTTTATTTTATTTTATTTTATTTTATTTTATTTTATTTTATTT
>NC_048893.1:167841686-167879067 GCF_011077185.1 Oxyura jamaicensis
TTTATTTTATTTTATTTTATTTTATTTTATTTTATTTTATTTTATTTTATTTTATTTTATTCTTCTTTTCCCCTTTGTTCTACACTCATTCTAACTCTACATTTTGCTTGTAATGCATTTCAATGGTTTCTTTATCAATTCTGGAACATCCCTCTATACCCACACAATGTACTATTTGCTGTTTTTTTTTTTTTTTTTTTTTTTTTTTAAATGATTATAATATATGCATAGAAAGATGACATATAACTCTCAGCATAATATTAATTTTGATTTGAACATTTTATATTTCAAATGTGTCCTCTCTTCTTTAGTTCTGTTCAGTTTCAATCAATACTCTATTCTAACATATTTCTCAGAACTTTATCTGCTGTCTTCATTGAGTTTTCCTCCTGATCTTTTCTGACAGAGCTGTCATAATCAGACCACAAAATATATATGGAGAAAGTATGAAGTAATATAGATAGCTGTGTACATAAAATAAGTAGCTACTACATACGTAAATAATTTAAAGTTAAATAATAACTAGTTTGCATACAAATACATTTATTATTATTATAAATTTCACCTCTACAAACATAATTATTTTTTCTTGTTTCTAAACACAGATTTTATGTGGTCAATTCAAATTGCATAATTTTTAAAATTAAATTCCAGGTTTCTAACATTTCCTTATGGGAAGTCTAAATGACATTTTAAAAAATTGGCATAAAAAAAAAATATATATATATATATATATATATATTTGATGCCTGTATTTTTCATCAGAGAAGCTGCAATAATTATTTTCTTTAATACAATAATCTTCCCTAATTCTGAAATATTTTTTTGCTGTATAATTATTTAGACTTGAGTACTTTCCTAGTTCTGGATCTTAGCTTTCAGAAAATACATTGAGTTACACAACAGAAGCCCAAGCAGAGGATGAAGAACTTCCTGTTATATTTATATCCACTGACACTCAATATATTTATTCTTATCAATTTTGTGTTCAACTATTTGTACCAATGCAGAAAATCAAAAATAACTTATGAGCAGCTATTGAGTTTAGTATATATATTAGCCTGGTTTCAGTTAGGATAGAGTTAATTTTCCTCCTAGTAGCTGGTAGGGTGCTATGTTTTGGATTAGGATGAGAAAAGTGCTGATAACATGCTGTTGTTTTAATTGTTGCAGAGCACTGCTTACACCAAGCCAAGGACTTTTCAGCTTCTTGCTCTGTCCTGACAGCAGGCAGGCTGGGGGTGCAGCAGGGAGGGGACAGGAAAGATGGGGAGGGGACAGACCCAGGACAGCTGACCCAAACTGGCCAAAGGGGTATTCCATACCATCTGACATCATGCTGAACAATAGATAGGGGTGGCTAGCGAGGGTGGGGGGCCAGCTGCTGTTCAGGGATAGTCTGGGCAGCAGGTGGTGAAGAACTGTAGTGTGCATCACTTGTTCTGTATATATTATTATTATTAGTAGTATTATTATTATTATTATTGTTATTATTATTTTTCTGTCATAATAAACTGTCTTTATCTCAACTCACAGCTTCACTTTGCCATTTCTCTCCCCCATCCCAGACAGGGAGGGGGGAGGGTGAGGAAACAGCTGTGTGGTGTTTAGCTGCTGTCCGGGTTAAACCACAACAATATATATACATATTCCTTTTCTTTTCTGAAACATACATAATATTTATACCATTTTTTTTTTTTTTTTTAAAAAAAAAAAAAAGAGGGATTGAGAGATTGAGTATGGTCATCAATATACAGACCTACTCTTCAAAATAATGAGAATTTGCACGGTCTAAATTAGCCTGAGGAAAATTGATCATTTTTTCCTTAGTTTTCATTGCATCTGAGGCATTTTGCCACACTACAGGTGCTGCTGGAGAGTATACGCCATCCAAATATGTTCTATAAGAAAGGTCTGTCATGTATTTCCTTAGGAATTTATATTTCCTTAGGAATTTGTTATATTTCCTTCCTCTAAGAAGTCTGAAGGCAACTGGTTAAAGGATCTGGAGCACAGGAAGAGTTCTAGTCTATATCTTGAGTTGCAGGGAACGATGAGGCAACGAACAGGAAGAGCCAGGTGAAGAACAGGAAGAGCGAGCAGATCAATACAAGGCTCCAAGCATCATGTGTCTCCCCTTTTTTTTTTTTTTTTTTTTAATCATGGGTCATTTCACAAGACACCAGGCCTTATGGCAACAGACAGAGTGAAGAAAAGATCTTTGCTCAGGAGTTACCAGGGCTTATTGAAAGGATTTTAAAGTAGATTTTAAGGGAGAAAGGGATAGAACTAGGCTTTCTAGAGACAAGCCTGGAGGTGCTATGATGATCGTTAAAGGTCTGTGTGCTAGCAAGGTCCACTCCAGTTTAGCTACGGGATGAAGATCCATTTGTCACCAAAGGTAAAAGGGACAAAAAGGAAGTGCCTGAGAATGGAATTAGTGCTTCTCCCTGAAAAAAAAAAAAAAAAGAAAAGAAAAAAAAAAAAAAAAGTGATGGGAGAGCTAGCCCAGCTGAAGTGCACCGACACCAATGCATGCAGTATGGGCAACAAACAGGAGGAGCTTGTACAGCACTGTACAGCAGGAAAACTATCACAGTTGCCATCACAGAAACATAGTGAGATGGCTCAAAAACAACTGGAGTGCTGCAATGGATGGCTATAAACTCTTTAGAAAGGAAGGAGAGGTAGCAGGTAGCCATGTATGTTAGGGAGTGTTTTGATTGTCCAGAGCATAACAGTGACAAGAGAGCTGAGTGTTTATTCATAAGAATTAAGGGGAACAAGGATCGTGTCATGGTGGGAGTCTGTTATAAGCTGTCAAAGCAGGATGGAGAGGCAGATGAAATATTTTATAAGCACCTGGGAGAAGTCTCACAATGACTAGCCCTTGTTCTCACGGGGAACTTCAACTGTCTACTGGAAATACAACATAGCAGAGAGGAAACAGTCAAGGAGGTTTCTGGAGCGTGTGGGAGATAACTTCCTGACACAGCTAGTGAGTGAGCCTACCAGAGATGTTGACCCACTGGACTTTTTGCTTGTTAACAGAGAAAGACTTGTGGGTGATGGGAAGGCTGGAGGCTGTCTTGGGCATACCAATCATGAATTAATAGAGTTTTTGATTCTTGGAAAAGTAAAGAGGGCAACTGGCAGAACTACCACCCTGGACTTCTGGAGAGCAGACTTTGGTCCATTTAGGAGACTGATTAGAGTAATCTCTTGGGAGGCAGTCCTGAGGGGAAAGGAGTCCAGGAAGTCTAGACAGTCTTCAAGAAAGAAATCCTAAAGGAACAGAAGCAGGCCATCCCCATGTGCTGGAAGATGAGATGTCATGGAAGAAGACCATCCTGGCTGAACAGAGAGCTATGGCTATGGTTCAGGAAGAAAAAGAGAGTTTGTGACCTTGGGAAGAAGGGGCAGGCCAATCAGGAGGACTATAAAGATGTCATGAGGCTGTGCACAGAGAAAACTAGAAGGGCCATAGCCCAGCTGGTGTTCAATCTGGCTACTGCTGTGAAAGACAATAAAAAATGCTGTTAAAGACAATAAAAATAAAAACAATAGAAAATACTTTATTTGTCTCAAACTGGTAAGGGCAGTTATCCTCTGGGTACCCAGACCCCTGAGCTGATAGACAGAGATGGAGAGCAGAATGAAGCCTTCTTAATCCAAGAAGAAATGGTCTGCAACCTCTTAACCACTTAGATGTAGGCAAGTATATGGGGTCAGATGGGATCCACACAAGGGTACTGAGGGAGCTAGCAGAAGTGCTCAGGATGCTTTTCATCATTTATCATCGGTTCTGGCTATCAGGGGAGGTCCCAGTCGACGGGGAGCTAGCAAATATCATGCCCACCTACAAGAAGGACCGGAAGGAGGAACCAGGGAACTACAGGCATATCAGTGTGACTTTGGTGCGAGGGAAGCTCATCACTCAGCACCTACAGAACAAGCAAGTGATCAGGCCCAGATAGCAAGGGTTTAAGAAATGCAGGTCCCGCTTGACTAACCTGATCTCCTTCTATGTCAAAGTGACATGCTGAGTGGATGAGGGAAAGGCTGTGGATGTGGTCTACCTAGACTTCAGTAAAGATTTTGGCTCTGTTTTCCTCAGCATTCTCCTGGAGAAGCTGGCTGCTCATGGCTTGGATGGGTGTACACACCACTGGGTAAAGAACTGGCAGGGTGGCCGGGCCCAAAATATCATGGTGAATGTAGTTAAATCCAGCTGGAGGCCGGTGACAAGCGGTATTCCCCAGGGCTCAGTATTGGAGCCAGTTCCCTTTCATAGCTTTATCAGTGATCTGGACGAGGGCTTCAAGTGCACCCTCAGTAAGTTCACAGATGACTCTAAGTTAGGTGAGTGTTGATCTGCTGAGGGAAAGAAGACACTGTGGAGCTGCATCCACCTGTATGAAGTACAATAAGGCTAAGTGCTGGGTCCTGCCCGTGGGACACAACAACTCCCTGCAGTGGTACAGACTGGGGGAAGAGTGTCTGGAAAGCTGCCTGGAGGAAAGGGACCTGGAGGTAGTGGTTGATAGCCGGTTGCATATGAACCATCAGTGTGCTCAAGTGTGCTCAAGAATGCCAACAGGAACCTGCCTTGTATCAGAAACAGTGTGTCCAGCAAGACTAGGGAAGTGATGTCCCCCTGGACTTGGCTTTGGTGATGCTGCATCTTGAATACTCTGTTCAGGTTTGAGCACCTCTGTACAAGGACATTAAAGTGCTGGAGAGTGTCCGAAGAAAGGGAAGATGGGGAAAAATCCAGGGAACAAGTCTTACAAGGAGCAGCTGAGGGAAATGGGGTTATTTAGTTTAGAGAAAAGGAGTTTCAGTGGAGACGTTATAGTTCTCTACAACTACATCAAAGGAGGTTGTAGCGGTGCAGGGGCTGGTCTCTTCTCCCAAGCAACAAGCAATAGGAGAAGAGGAAATGGCCTCAAGTTGCACCTGGGGATTGCTTGGGTTTGATATTAGGAAAAAATTCTTCACTGAAAGGGTTGTGAAGTACTGGAACAGGCTGTCCAGAGAATGAGATGAGTCACTGTCCCTGGAAGTCTTCAGAAGATATGTGGATGTGGCAATAAGGAACATGGTTTATTGGTGAACTTGGCAATGCCAGGTTAAAAACTGGACTATATGATTTTAGAGGTCTTTTCCAATGTAACTGAATCTATGATTATTAGTATTATTTTTTCAGTTCTTATAAAATACATTCCTTGCAAAGAACCACAGAGCACAATTCTTTATTCTACTGCTGAAGGAGATAAGTTCTTCACTGAACATTTATTCAAACAGAGTATATATTAATCCAAAAGAAAGAGCAGGATATGGTTTTAAATATCCTCATATAATGAAAGAACCTGGTTCATGAATTTAATGTCCTGGTGACTGTCTCTCTCTTTTTCAAAGCTAGTAAAATAATTCTAATAATGTCACCTTAGTGTCTACTTTTTTATTATTTTTATTGTTTTCTTTTTTTTCTTTTCTGCCTTGGGTCTGTGTCATTTCCCTGTCTTCTCCACTCTCCCTAGTAAACCGCCTACAGAATTAAATGTGACCAAAATACTTTAAAGTACTTCGCGGAATGAAATAATAATTTTCTCTGTATTTATACTTCTTCATTTTTTGTTTGTTTGTTTGTTTGTTGTTGTTGTTTGTTTTTTTGTTGTTGTTTTTCCTAGATGTACTGTGTAGCGTGGTTGTGTCGTATTTTAGTTGACTCTGCATTCTGTAGTTTAACTCTGACTTATTGACCAATATTTTCCAACACTGCAGTGAAATGATCTGTGAAAATCCAAAGAGGAATTATGAATAAATATTGATACACTCACACTTGAGTGATAACTGAAAATACTCTTTGGAAAATGGAACCTTGGTAAACAGATCACTGCTGACATTTTCTCTACCACTAAATGTTATTTCACTGTTTCCCTGAATTATCTTATCTGTTTGCATCTCTGAAACTATTCTGTGTTTTTGAATTTGTTTTATAAATTATACAATTTCTACATGATTTTTTTTTTTTTTTTCTTTTTTCCGATGATATCTTTAAATAGGCAAACTTGGAAAGAGTCAGTTTCAAAGGACAAAATAATTTCAGTATAAATAATGCTGTCAACTGAAGAAGCATATCTAGTAGGAGTAGAAAAAGGGTGCTATGAATCTCTTATTAAAAAAAAAAAAAAAAAAAAAAAAGTCATATAAATAAAATATTGAATCCATATCAGATAATTAAACACACACACACACACACACACTAAGGCCTTAAAACTGTAAATGATTCATGAAAACTTACAAGAATCTTATGAATTCTGAAAATGTCCATTAAATATATTTAATATAGAATGGAGATATGGCATGGGAATATTTTAGGGAAATGTATTAGCTATTCATTTAGAATCAAAGCTATATATTTAAAAAAAAATACTCTAGATGAAGTAGAAAATAAGTATTTCACAAATTATATTTACTGGTTGCCATGTGTTATGCAAAGAATGTGATTAACAGATTCTAACAGTTCTACCTGGCCGTAAACCTATGAATTAAGAAGCAGATGCCTTTAAATCACCTTGAGTCATTATGTTATATTAATTAACTAATGACTACACAGCCACATATAACCTAGAGCAAACAAGATCTTCCATAAGGATCATTCACTTGGCACTGAATTCTACAGTTCTTCTTGGTTCAATGCTAAAATTATTTCCAGCTCTGGACACTTAAGTGTGTCTGCAAGTTTGTGTCTGGCAAGATCATGGATCAGATCCTCCTGGAAAATTTGCTAAGGCACATGGAAAATATGGAGGTGATTGGTGACAGCCAACATGGCTTCACTAAGTGTGCCTGACAAATTTTGTGGCCTTCTATAATGGGTGGGGTTACAGCATTGGTGGATAGGCCAAAAACAACTAATATTACCTACCTGGACTTGTGCAAAGCATTTGACAGTGTTCCCCATGATATCTTTGTCTCTAAATTGGAGAGATGTGAATCTGATGTATGAACCACTCTGTGAGTATAAGTTATTGTTGGATGGTTGCACACAAAGAGTTGGAATCAGTGGCACAATGTCCAAGTGGAGATCAGTAATGAGTGATGTTTCCCAGGGGTCAGTATTGGAACCAACACTGTTTGATTTTTTTTTTCAGTGACATGGACAGTGAGAATAAGTGCACACTCAGCAACTTTGCCGATGACATGAAGCTGTGTTGTGGTGTGGTCAATACATTGGAGGGAAGGGATGACATCCAGAGGGACCTAGACAGGCTTGAGAGATGAACCTGTGTGGCCCTCGTGAATTTCAACAAGACTGAGTGCAAGATCCTGCAACTGGGCCAGGGAAATCCTAAGCACAGATACAGACTGGTCAGAGAATGGATTGAGAGCAGCCCTGAAGAAAAAGATCTTGGGGATGCTGGTTGCTGAGAAGCTCAACATGAGCTGGAAATGTGTGCTTGGAACCCAGAAAGCCAACTGTATCCTGGGCTGCATCAAAAGAAGCGTGGACAGAAGGTGAAGGGTTGTGATTTCATAACTTTCTCTCCCTGCTGCCTACTTCCCCCTTCCCCCCCCCCCCGCACTTGTGTGAGACCTCACCTGGAGCACTACTTTGGTCTCTGTGGCCCCCAGCACAATAAAGACCTGGACATTAGAACAAGTCCAGAGGAAGGTCACAAAGATGATCAAAGTTCTGGAGCACCTTTCCTATGAAGGCAGGCTGAGACAGCTGGGGTTCTTCAGAGGGGAGAAGAGAAGGTTCCAGGCTTATAGCAGCCTTCCAATACCTAAAGGGGACCTACAGGAAATCAGAAGCTGGACTCTTTGTCAGGGTAGTAGTAGTGATAGGACAAGGGGGAATGGTTTTAAAATAAAAAAGTACAGATTTAAATTACATATTAAAAAGAATTTTCTCACAGGGTGGTGAGGCACTGGAACAAGTAGCCCAGAAAATCTGTGGATGTCCCATCCCTGGAAGTGTTTAACAACAGGCTGGATGGGGCTTTGAGCAACCTGGTCAAGTGGAAGGTGTTCCTGCCCATGGCAGGGAAGTTGGAATTAGATTTTTAAGGTCCCTCCTGCTCCAAACCATTCTATGATTCTATGAATCTATGATAAATACTTTCAGCTGATTGATCTGCAGGCTGGCATCAAATGGATCCTGTTCTCATATGCTGAACTCAGACCAATTAAAATTAGAGATACTTTCCTGTAGACTGATGTTATGGAAAACATACAGAAATACTGGAAAACAAGAAGAAACATTACACTTAAGAAATACCATTACAGTTTATTTTCTACACTAGTGTGATTTAACAAATCGAAACATTACAAAACATGTATTTTGTTTAATATTTTAATAGAACAATAATCTTTTCTCAGCCATGCAATAAGTGCAACTAGTGTCTATCCAATTACAGTCAATTAGCAGAAATTTGATATTTATATTTTTTTTCTTTTTTTTCTTTTTTTCTTTTAGAACTCATTGATTTATACAGGAAAGGTCAAAATAACTTTGACTCTAAGTGAGAGTGAAACTTTCTGACTTATTTGCAGTCACTAAGAGACTGGAGACTGAGTAGCCCCATAGAATTAATGAAAAAATAAATATCTTTTCTAGATTTCTAGTACTCATTAGGTGATATTGGATACATAAGAAATGTCTTTACAGTCTTACTGTTATTGAACTTTAAGCAGAATTATAAACTATGACTTTTACAATTAAAACTTTTTTTTTTTTTTTTTTTTTTTAAAAAAAAAAAAAAAAAAAAGGCATCTTTTTGCAACAGCTGCAGTTGCAACAGTTCCTAAAATACAAACCTCTTTTACTTCACTGCTTGGGAAGAGCGGGATTTGGATATTAAAGAGACAGGTAGTGTACAGATTTAACAGGATCAGTCAGAAATGTCTGAACACAAACCTGTTCAATGAATCAATCGAAAACATTCCAAATACTCCTGATCGTCACAGTTGGATTTTCTTTGGGAACATAAATTACAAGTTAAATAACAACAACAACAAACCCTCAGATCTGCTTGGCAGGACAGATTCAATAAAAAGGTTTGTATGCAAACTCACTACTGCCTCTTAGTGTCTTCTGCATTAAAATAAATATTTTAAAACAGGTTATCAATCCAGAGTAAACTTTTGTTAAAATCCTTGATTTTTCATCATTGTTATTGTTTTTGTTAGTCCTCTTTGAGTCCATTTAGTTATATCATTAATTACTTAAATTAAATAATAGATTATAATATTAAGTCAAAATTCAGAGAGAAAAATGTTCTCATACTTGCAAGTTCCAAAATATTCTACTACATAACTTTTATAGAAATGGACATAAGGTTAGGACTTCACAAATCTTAGCACTTTTTTTTTTTTTTCTCTTTAACAGTTTTTCAAAACCAATTTCCAAGAGATTTGTTAAGATCTCTGAATTGTTTTGAATTCAGTTCACAGGACTCTATTCTATTTATTATTATTATTATTATTATTATTATTATTATTTCACATGAATACACCTGCCAGCACAACTGCACTCAGCAGATTCCAGGAAAAAAAAAAAAAAAAAAAAAAAAAATCTTTCTCTTCTGATCTATTTTGCTGATTCAAGTCTTCTCATTTTGGACATGAAATTATTGTGATTTATGACAAGTTAAAACATTTTAATAAATGAAAGATAAGTCATACTTCTGAATTAATTTGAGAACATATTGAGAACATATCTGATTACCTACATACTTAGGTATACTACCTCAGGAATGAAAACTGTTATGTTGACAAACTGGAGAACTTTGGGAATCAAATTCCAAGCTTAATTCAAGTCTGAAAACTGGTCAATTTGAAACTCTAAGTACTGAATCTAGTTAATTAAGATACAAGAGGACTAAATTTTGAAGTATACAATTAAAACTGAGTAAGCTGCTTGTTTTATAGATTAATTAATATAAATGAAAGATCTAATAAATTTTGTTCTTTGTATAAAATATAGCTGTATTCAGAGTACTAGCACAAAATAAAGTCTACTAGTCAAAATAATAATAAAATCTCTAAAACAATTTACAACTGTCAATTGCATATTCATGGCTACACTATCAAAGCGATGTAGTTGCTAACAATGAAAGCATTTTTCAGTAATCTCTGTGATTTGTTTTCTGATTGTTTGTTCAATTTATCATGCAAAATAACTTGTTTTGACTAGGTCTAATTAAAATTGCAACAGAGTAAGCAGCTTGCTTAAGTTTCATTATTTATACAGTACATTTAGCTATGCAATTGCACTTAAGAAAACAGTACAAAAGAACTTGGATTTTAAAATAAAAAAATAAAAAAATATGATTCTCTATAAGCTTAGTAGAAATCTGAGATTGTGAACAATAGTGGACAACCGTAAATTTGAACAGTTCTCTCCAATACACAACCAACTGACAGTCTCGAGACAGGTTTTATTGAATTTATATTAAAATAGTGCAAAGAGAAAATGAACATGAAGATGAACATCCACAAGTTTTGAATACCTACAGAGATGGGGACTCTATCACTTTCCTGGGCAGCACATTCCAATACTTGCTCACCTTCTCCAGTAATAAATTCTTCCAAATATCCAGTTTAACCTTCCCTGGTGCAACTCAAGACCATTTATTTACATTCTATCAGTTGTCACCCAAGAAAAGAGACTCATGTCCTCCTCACTACAACCTTCTTTCAGGTAGTTGTAGGGAGCAGTGAGGTCTCCCCTCAGTCTCTTCTTCTCCAGGTTAAACAAACCCAGTTACCTCGTCTGCTCCTCATATGTCTTGTTTTCTTATTCCTTCACTAGCTTTATTGCTCTTCTTTGTACACGCTCAAGCAACTCCGTATCCTTTTTGTAGAGGGGAGCCCCAAACTGAACACAATATTGGAGGTGAGGTCTCACCAGTGTTGCATCACTGGTGGACAATCACTTTCTAAGTCCTGCTGGCCACACTAGTTCTGATGCAGGCCAGGAGGCCATTGGCCTTCTTGGCCACCTGGGTACTTTGGTGGCTCATGTTCAACTGGCTAACCATGCCCCCCGTGTGCTTTTCTCTTGGGCAACTTTCCAGACACTCTTTCCCTAACTTATACTACTTCTTTGAGTTGCTATGACCCACGTGTAAAACCAGTTCTTACCCTTCTGGATGTCATGCAATTGGACTCAGTACATAGATATGGCCTATCCAGATACCTCTTCAAAACCTTCCTAATCTCAAGCAGAGGTAGTTCAATCAGTTTGCTCAAAACCATGCTGACTTGAGATCCTACAGCCTCTCTGGGCAATCTTTTCTGAATTTGAACACCCTCAGTGTAAATAAATGTTTAATTGTATCTAAGCAGAATTTCCCATTGTCCTATCCTTGTGTGTCTTCTAGAAGATGTTGTGTCTATCTTTGTATGTTTTTGGTCAGGTAGCTGTTGACAGTAATAAGACCTTCTCTGAGCTTCCTTTCTCAGGGTTGAATAAACCCAGATCTCAGTCTTGCCTCATAAACCATCTCTGGTCGAGGTTGGTAGCCTGTGCTAGACTACTGTGTTTCAATATCCTTGTACTGGGCACAGTACTACAGACGTGGTCTCACTTCACCATTGCTAAATAGAGGGGAATATCCATTACTTGTTGGCTGCATTCTTCCTAATACAACTTAGAATGCTGTCAGAGCACACTGCTGACTTCTGCTCAAGTGGTTCTCTATTGAGACCTCCAGGTCTGTCTGTGTAAAGATAATTCCTAGACAATCAGCTCCAACCACTACTGGTGTTTGAATTTCTCTCTCCCCAGGTACTACACTTTGCAGTTGATTTTGCTGATCTTCATGGCAAGCCCATTTCTCCAGGCTGTTGAAGTTCCCCTCAACAGTAGCCCTACTTTGCATTATACTGACTATTCCTACAAAAGTGCTGTCATCTTCAAACCTGCTGAAAGTGCACTCCTATCCACCATCATGGCTGTTAAGGACATTACACACTATTGGTCTTAGGACGGATCCCAGATGAATGCTATTTTTTATTGGCCATAAGCTGAACTTTTCCCTGATGAACCTAACTCTTTGATTCAGGCAGTCCAGCCAATTTTTCACCCATATTACTGACCATTTATCTAGCCTATGTCTCACCAGTTTGATGAAAACAAGACTATGGGAGAGTGTGTCAAAGACTTTGCTAAGCCTAGTCACACAACATCCACTGTCTTCTCTGTGCCAAAACAGCACCACTGAAGATAGATGGATGGATGGAATAAGTGTTAGGATTGCAAAGATCACTTTTGTGACCAAATTTGTTCTTTCAAAACAAAACAAAACAAAACAAAAAGACAAGCAGCAAAGATTTAAACATAAAAAAATGAAATAATAATAATAAAACATGTCAATAATGGTTAACTTCCAAACTTTAACCTTAAGACAAGCCCTACATATTTCTATAAATAAAGTAAAATTAAGTCCTGCTTTTCCACAGTTTTTTCTAGTTTGCTCTGTCAGTCTATAGACTGACACAGAAAACAGTATTTATAAATAAGTCTTAGACATTCACAAGGACAATTTAAAGAAAGGAATTAACCTTGAAATGTTGTGTACTAGATTAAAACTAAGTATCAGATATAGAGTGATTCTTCTAGAACTTATTTTCTTATTATCTAAAGATTAATCTAAGCTATTTTCTTCTTAATCTAAAGATTAATGTAAAATGAGGTTACATGAAAAGAATACAGGCTAATTTCTTCATAGTTAAAGTCAGGGATCTTTACAGAACAAATACTTTATCTGCACTGGCAAATTTAAAACAAGGAAAAATTTTATTTGTAATTTTTACATGCTTTTACAAATATTTTGTTTAGGAACTTAAAGAGTCCTATTAAGTTTGATTTTCTTTAAAACAAATGAAACAAACCAAAAAAACACCTAAATTCTGGAAAGTAGAAACATGGTACAATTCTCTTAGATGCAGAATATAAACCTCTTTAGAGAGCATTATAGCTAATGCTAACATTTAACACCACTAACTCAGTCATCAAAGAGTCACAAAATCTATAAATAACCACAGAAGTATAAGTCTGAGATTGCTACACCTTAGTAAGACTGTAAAAAGCTGTATAGCTATGGCAAAATCATAAGATGTAATTTTCAGAACTCAGGTGAAGATGGATTGTGATGGGGAGAAAGGAGCAGATCTTTATGATAAACATTATAAGAGACATTGAAATTGCAGTAAAGTCATCATCAGAAAACACTTAACAACAGCTTACAGTAAGTCAGTGGTAGAAGTGTTAAGCAACAGTAAACCTGTTCTCTCATTCGTGCTTTACAGTCCAGGAGATCTAAATGTCTTCCTGGGCCAAACCAAACTCTCTGTGGATTTCTTTGCTGGCATTTCAGCAGCTCAGCTTTAAGCCAACTCTCCACTTTTCAAGTGAATGTTTATATATTGTATATTATTATTATTATTATTTTCCTCAGGAGTCTTCCTGTGTTCATGTATGTTGCTGGCTCTCTACTTGGTGTCATTCTCATTCCCTTCCTGCCTCGAGTTGTTACTACATACTTTTTGTCCCAGACAGACAGCTGTGTTTGGGAACAGAAACATTTTTCTCTCCTCCAGAGAAAAAACAGCACACTGTGCAGCTGAGAGAAGGCATACAGGCCTTCCCTGTTCTCCTCTGCTGCCTCATCACACTCTTTCTCATGGAGACCTGTAGAGAACAAATAGAGTACTTTTAGAATACACTAAAAATTAGTCTGTCCCTGTAGGCAAAGAATATAAGTAGCAGAATGACTTCAATATTCTAGCTTAGTTCTCTGACCATAGAGTTAGTTGATAAATGGGGAAGACCGATTTCATTAAAAATGACTGCTTTCAGTCCCTCCTCTTCAGAACTTCAAACAGAGGCACTCTGTGCAACTAGAATGCCTAATTTTCAGAGTGAAGGTTGTTCCAAACTTTCCTATAGTCTCCTTTTGGACTAACTAATGCAGTAAATTTAAGAAAAAAATAAAAATAACAATGCTGGAAATAAGAAAGCAGCCACACCCAGCTAATTTTAACTTCATTATAACCTGCTATGAAATTTAGTCTCAGACAGAAGATTGCAATAAGCCATATGCATATGATTTAATTATGCCATATGTATGTTACTGTAAAGATTTATACAGAATAGTTCAAAAGATTAATCAAATAGTTTATCATATCGGGCATATTGTTATGGTTATATGCATATCTTTATGGTTATATGAATATTTTAGTGGTTATATGATGTAATGTAGCATCCTTTCAGAGATGACTTACCAGGGGAATATAGCAAATCAGATAAATGAGGAACAGATTATAAGGAAGCATTTTGATTTAATCTTTGCATAAGAAAGTTGTGGACACTGTTTGTCTCTTTCTTTCATCTATTTCTTTTACAAATATGTGTAGCATTGCCTGCTTCAGGTGATGTGAATAATTGGCTTAGATTTGCGTTGTCCCTTGACATGGCTGGAGATTGGACAAGATCGTTATGAACTGAACAGTAGCTGTCCAGGCATATGAGACCATAAACCACAGACAGGCCTGAAGAACCTGCCTCAATTCCCATAATGTTCTGCAAGGTTTTTATAGGGTAAACATGGAAATTCCACAGAAAACGCTGTTAATGGAGAGGTGAAGAGGTGATATGTACATCACAGACATCGGGAGAAGTAAAAGGATCTCCTAGAAAACATTGTCAATGAGAAAGACTGCTTGACTTACAAAATATACTGGTGATCTTTTTCAAACCCCAGTGGAATGTCTTATCTTAATTTAAGCTGCAGATTCCACAGACACATAAGATGGGGGTGTGGTGGATGAGCAGACCCATCCATGGTCAGCCATTGGAACCCCTGTAACATCCCTCTTGTATTAGCATGATAATCTGTGAAGTTCCATGGAAGCCTGGTAACTGGTAAATGTTAAAATTTTCCACCTTCTATAGAAAAGGAAACTGACTTAGTCTAAGAATTCCGGGAGGAGCAGCTTTTTCTTTCTTTCTTTCTTTTCTTTTTTTTTTTTTTTTTATTATTTCTTTTTTTTCTTCTTTTTTTTTTTATTTTTTTTTCCTTGGATCACATCACTGTTCTAGCTCACCTGAGTATTTCTGATAGCACAAAAGTAGGAATGAGAACTGTGGTAGACTTCCTAGGCAGCTGAGAAATTGTATTCTTTCTGTTTTCCTGGACTTATTGAATTTGAGACCTCTTAGGACAATTATCTCACATCATGGATTAGAAGATAGACTTGAATTTATAAACTGTGTTCCTTCAAGTTGTTCCTTCAAGGCCAAAAGAAGGTCCATCACTACTTTAGGAATTTTCCAAATATCTAATAAAAAGAGCAAATAAACAGAAAGAAAATATATATATATATTCTTAATGAACAAAGTCCAGGGTAGTGACGCAGTATGAAAGCTGATTGTTTCTTCTGAATTTGGGGCAGACTGGTTCAAATCTGACAATTTTAATACAGCCCTACATGTAAATAATAATAACAATAACAACAATGACAATAATAATAATAAATATGTTGTTTAACAGAATTTTAAATTATCCCCTGAAAATTAAAAAGAAAAAATACAGAAGTTCTGAAAAATATTAGATCTAGTTTGCAGATCAAAAAGTCCTTGTGCTTTCTTTAGTCTTTTTTTATTTTATTTTTTTGTCCTAATCATTTTTTTTTTCTTGTTGATTTATTTTGGAATAAATGCAAATTATGTTTATGCTGTTCTTACAGAAGAAACCAGCAAGAAAGGGGCACAACTGCACCATAAAAATTTAGATTTACCAACTATTTTCAGCACCTACTCTTCTGGATACATCTTTGCTTCTTGCCTCTTTTCCCAAAGTACTTGGAACAGATGTTTCTCTTTGTAGACTGTGCTGTACATGATTATTCAGGAAGTTTGCAGCTTCACTCCAAGCTATGAGGGTGTAGGCCATCTACTCTTCCTGAGCTTACAGAAAAGTTTCAGAAGAGTCTGTATTAATGAACAGGAAGTATCTACTACCTTCAGAACAAGGCATTTGTGTCTGGTCCTTGTATGTCTTTGCAAAAGGTGTTTGGAGCCTGAGTTCCATAACTGAACTTAAATAGGGAAAAAAAAAAAAAAAAAAAAAAAAAAAAGTGCAGTAACTCTTTATTAAATATTTAAAATAATGTTTAAACTGTCAAGAATTGGGTAACATTCTATCTGTTTGGTTCATCCTTAGGTGATTTACCATGCTGTGATCTGTAATATCCTTCTCAGTAATCTTACTAAGATACTTTCGGTGCACTGTTTTTAATTAGTATTAACAATCTTCTACAAGTAGATTGGTCCTATTCACTGGATTCAAAGTCTAGAAATACATCACTTTTATTTATTAAATTACAAGAAAATCAAGATTTTTTCTCATATATAGTTATATTATATCTTTTAAATTCAAAGTTTAAAAAATTAAGATTTAATGTCTGTGCTGATAATTGTAATTTTAAGCTGGTGACTAATGCATCCAATTTTATGAAGATCTGATAATTACATATTAAGACACTGAAAAAAAATGATTTCATTTTTTATATTTATAACACTGAGGATTGATTGAGGGGCCTCCCTCTTGAATTCTTCACAATAGTTTAATTCTGTGGTTTCCATTTGGAATTCAAAAGCTTTTCCTCTGAACTATCTGGCTCAGAATTGTATTCACTTGGAGTATGTCAGGAAGACCTTCTTTTCATTTAATAAGACACTGACAGAAATGCCTTCATATCCATGTTATCTATTAAATAAATCCATCTTTGTTTGTTTGTTTGAGCATTCATGATTGCTTCAATATTTAGGTAGGTTTTCCTTAGCTCTCTGTTACCATGTCCCATATGAAATGCTAATTAACCTTCCTCTAATAATCGCTTTAGAAAATTCCCATGGTAGGTGCTTATGGATGGTAAATTCTGGTTTATCATTCAACTCAATATAACTTTTTAATTTCATAGTTAATTTCATCCACCACCAAGGGATACTTTAAATTAAAATTATTAAAATGCTTGTCAATTAACAGGAATGTTTGAATAATTCATCTTGTACCCAAACTGATAGGTACATGTTCTGATTAGATGATTGTTCTTCATGCAAGACCAGTACACTATGCTGAAATAGATCATTTGTATTGCAACCCACTTTAAAATCTTGTCCATGTTGGGAACATACCCTAGTAAGCACAGTGGTATCCATCTTCCAATTTGGCTTCAGGCGCATGGACTTCCATGCTACTTTCATTGAACAATCATATCTGTGCTGGAAACTTACAAGTTCAACCTGTATAATTGCTTCTAAATGTATTTGTTTCAGATGAGAAATACATCTTGTCTCAAACCTGTTTCCATTTCCCTTTTTCTTGAAAGCATATGTGTGACAAATGTATGGTAAGTGCTTACTGTTTAGAAAGCAATACTGAACAATTCATATATATATATATATATTTTCAATATAAGACACAGGCAAATGCAAATAGGCTTTGTAATGCACTTTAAAAATCAAAACAAATAGAAGGCCCATCACAGATGTCCAAGACTCCCTGCTCCCTTCAACAGCCAGCATTTCCCACGACCTCACCTTCAGAGACCCATGTTCCCCCTTGCTCCCAGGCCACTTCACCAACTTGTCAGATAGTTCAGCTTGTCTTTTACTAGAACTCACATCATTACTTGCACACCCACGCTTGTTCCAGTTGCTGACACCACTGACTATAGGCATAGAAGAAAGTATTCTTTGGAGGGGAGATATGGAGGAAGGCAGATCCTATCTACTAAAAGTATTAATGTGAAACCCTACACAGGTCTTTTTATTTCATTCCATTTGTAGCATAGTGGCTTAGAGCAACCCACTCCATCCCATAGTGAAACAGAGACAGTCTATTTTCCAAAGACTCCTCTCTCTCAGATGCTCAGATATCATATAGAGAAAGCCACACATTTCTGTCTCATTCCTTATGTCCTTTCTGTCATATTCCTTATGTTTTACTCATGAAGGAATTAGAGGAGCAGGAAGCAATATTAAATGTAAATATTATGCCTTCCCCTTCAGAAGGAACTGAGTGATGGTGCACCACTGTTGGATTTTACTGTACCCTGTGGTTTTGGATGATGGGAGATATTCTTTAGGTTTCCTTCAGAAGAAATCAAAAGTACTTGCCTGATGTGCTCTCCCAGTTCTCTTGTAAGAGCTATGGAACAAGGAGAAGAAAGAAGAAGAAGAAGAAGAAGAAGAAGAAGAAGAAGAAGAACCCCATGTGATACATTAATGCACTCATTTTAAACATTATCAGTTGCAAAACTATGTTGCTGACCATCTTTTGGAAAATAATCCTTTTATTGCCTTGCCCCATGCATTGCTTCCTTGGAGTTGATGGTTTCAGTCTGCCTCAGGAGGAAAAATGGAAGGGAATGAAGAGTTATGATGAACTATCAGCATCCAAAGATCCTCACTAAGAGACGTACAAAATGTAGTTTTTACCTCTACAGTCTTAAATCTGCTTAGGAGATTTAATGTCCTTCTTGTTAAGAAAAGGTTCTTCACTGAGAGGATAGCTGGGAACTGGAACAGGATTCCCAGGGAAGTGGTCATGGAACCAAACCTGACAAATTTCAAGCAGCATTTTGTATAACACCGTCAAATATATGGTCTGATTTTTGGATGTTCCTGTGTAGACAAAGGAGTTGGACTCAGTGATCCTTGTGGGTCCTTTCCAACTCAGGATGATTCTATGATTCTGTGATATCAGACTATTTCTTTTGAACTGATTCACAGTTAAAGTTTAAAAATTGCACAATTTCTCAGCCTTGTTTGAAAAAAAAAGGAATACTGCTTGATACACAAGGTCAGCCAAGAAGTATTAAACCTTTACTCTATATGGTATTCCCAGGGCTTAAGCTACAACAGGTTGGAAATAGAAGCATAATCTCTAGGCAGCTTTTACAAACTGAAAATATCAGGTCAAAGCAAGAGGAGATAAGTCCAGACACTCTGCAGTAACAGGTCAACAAAGCCTGGAGCCCTTCACTACTAATGTCAAAAATCAGATACACTTGGCTATGCCTTCATTTTTAACTTGAATTGGTTAACTGTTCTGTAATAATTTGAAAGGTGTTCCAGAAGATGCTCTGTATTTCTGTGTTTCTCCGCAGAGCTAACTATTTGCTTTTCTGACACTGGAGTGCCCCCTCTGGCCATTAGGTATCAGTCTGCTGTCAGATATTTTGATAGCGAGATGCAAACCATCCTTCTATTAATAGAAATTGTAGAATATTGAATTGGAGCACATGGGGAAACTTACTGAGAAGTCCTTGGGGAAACAGTTGAGTGAACTTTTGGCAAGCCTGCCTGAGTTGCTCAGGTACTGTTCAACTCCATACCATTTTTCTGTTAGAGAAATAGTCAATGTGTGCCAACATCAGTCAGAGAATGGACAAAACATAGTCAATATGGATAACTGAGAGTTAAATCTGAACATATAAGGGGTAAAGAGAATAGTTCTGCCCTGTCCCAGTGGACTCTGAGACTCAGTTTCTCTTTTACTGCCTGACTACCTTAGTCACTGAGCTATTGAATCCTTTGGGAAATAGAAGGTTTGTAGAGTTCAAATTTCTTTTTGAGAGACATCTGAAGTATTTTATGTTTATGTTTACTTTCAGGTATTCTAGATAATGTGAAAACTGTTTTGAATTGTGACCACATTATGAAGGACACCATAAGCATTTCAGCCTAAGGTCATTGTTGTTTTTCCCTACGAAGGACTTTTAGAATAGCTTTCAGCAGCAGGGTGAACTGCAGGCAATACGTCCGCTATGTAGCACATTAATTATACAAACTAAAAAGACCAGTACATTTGTAGGCCAAACACACTTTTACAATGCATAATAGCTGTGAGTAATAATATCAATAACTTAAGGGTTTTAAATAACCTAGGAATGTTGCAGTCAGCTTGCAAACCAAGATTTCTAAAAGACAGGAATTTGAACATAAAAGCAACAAAGAAAGTAATATCAATCAGGAAGAGGAACACAAATGGAGAATTAATATTGTGTAACAGAAAATACTTTTCAGCAGTAACAGCTCGTGACCAAATGAAGATGGCTGAGACTGGGAATTACCTACCTCTGCCAAAAATAATTATTCCTGATTTTCCCTTTCCTTCTACCCAGCACACACAGAAAATCACATCTCCCAGATGAAATCAGTCAACCAGCTAAACAAGCCTGGTTTATTTCTCAGTACAAATCCCCAAAATGAGCAGGCAGCCTCTAACCTTCTGCTCTCCAATTACTGACCTCTTCCCTATTTTCCCTTTTAACAATATCCCAGGTCTCACATATAGATCAATTCTTGCTGTTGTTTTTGAAAACTGATAGAAAACTTCTTTGTCTTTTTCCTCTGGGACTTCTGGAGTTATTTCTGAAGTGCAAATAGAACACTGTTATATTGCATTCAGCAAACTAGGAGGTAAATCTGCTTTTAGCTCCAAAGAGCACGAAAAAATCTTGTTAACCTGCACAGAATTTGCTTTTTTTTTTTTTTTCAGTGTAAGAGGTGTAAGAGTTAGAAGCAAGGGTTTAGCAGCCTTTCCTCTCTGTTCCTCCCCTGACTGAATTCTGATGCTGAAAAAAATTGGACATTTTAATTTCTTTTATTCTTAGGTGTTTTCTATTCTAGAGTTGGCTAATAATGAAGTTATACCAATGTGATGGCTTTACTCAGCAGGGCAGCTGAGCTCCACCACAATCTCAGTCCCTCTCCTCAAAGGGAAAGAGGGAGAAAATACAATGAAAAGGGTTCAAGTGTAGAGATAAGGACAGGGAGATCACCCAGACTCTGTAGCCACTCTAAACACTGCAACAGGCCTTGCGGCCACTCCAACCCCTGAGGTGGTCCCTGTGGCCACTCCAAGCTGTGGGGTCATTCCAAGCCCTCTGACAGGCCCTGCAGCCACTCCTAGTCCTGTGATGGGCACTGTGGCCACTGCCTGGGGATAGGCTGGGCATCAGTCAGTGGGTGGTGAGCAATTGCATCGTGCATCTCTTGTTTTGTGCATGTTACTACTAGTAGTAGTATTATCATTTTAATAATTATTTTCCTTCTTTTGTGTCCTGTCTTTATCTCAACCCACAAGCTTTCACATTTTATGTGTTTTTTTTTCCTCCCCATTCTCTCCCCCATCCTACTGCAGGAAGAGGGGGGGGGGCAGCAAATGGCTGTGTAGTGCTTAGCTGCCTTCTGGGTTAAACCACAACAGTCCTTTTACTATGTAAACCCAGTACAACCAATAACATGATCTTTATAGTCCTGGTGGTAACCTCACCTGTTTTACAGATTTTATGAGCAGAGGAATTGGAAAAGCCTTTCCAAGCTCTGCTTATACAACAAAGAGGTTGATTGTAATGCAGACAGAACGCACTGTAGCTTAACCATCTCTTAGCTGTTCTAGAGGCAGTGAAAGCTCCTGTCATACAGCAACAGTATGTACCCTCAATTTTTTTACATGGAAGTGGCTGAATTAGGCCCACATCCATTGTTGTTCTCTTTAAGAAAATGCAGAACCTCTTTATGTCTCTACCCATTGACTTGCACTACAAAAATGCAGAGGTAATTCCAGAGGAACTCCAAGAAAGAGCAGTCTGCAAGTACTAGGTAGAGAGGAGGCAATTGAATTAAATGTTTATTTTATATGCTTTTATTTTTTTTGTTTGGAAAAGTTGCAAATCATTACATTAAAAAAAAAATCCTCATTGCATTGAAGTATTAAAATATGAATTTATAAATAGTGTCTTAACATGAGTGTGCCATGCATGTCATTAACTTTATCTAAGACAATAGATCCCAGTCCTCCCGAAACAAAACACAACAAAATAAAACACAACAAAACAACAAACAAACAAAAACAGACTATGTTGCTCATAAACTGAGAGATTAAATAAGAGGTTAGGAAGTCTGATGATACCCTCCAGGTTTCCTCTGTGCTGTATATCTGCTAGTGCTAGCAGGCTAGTAAAGAGCTAAGTTAGCAGAAACTTTTGTCTAAGTATCAGAGTTTTGTTAAGAATAGCTAGAAAAGCAAGGAATGGCCTGTGGAGCAGTGACCAGACTCAATGATCAGCATGAAGAGTGGACTGTGGGATGAGGGAGAGCAGTAGCTACCTGGGTCAAGTGCCACAAGATTAGCTGTATCCCCAGTTAGGTCTTGTTACTCAGAAAGGTTTGATAATCCCAAACTATCAGCTAGATGCTTCTCCATGAGGAGGAAAATATTTTCTAACCTGGTAATTGCATTATCAAAGGAGAGAACACAATAGTTATAGTTATCCTTCAGAAATAAATTATTGTGTGTAATATTGTTTATCTCAGCTGCCTGATTACAGCAGGCACAGTCAGCTTCTATCTGTAGAATTCTTTCATAAAAATTTATTCTAGGTTTTTAAAATATATTGTGGGAAAAGTAAAGGTAGTCCTTCCCTCTGACTTGTCACTATCATGAGGGTTTCTGTATCACCTGCTGTCTGCATTTGAACCTTTAATTTTGTGCAATATTTAGGTCACACTATCATACCTAATAGGCCGAGTAAACAGGCATTGGTTTTAATTTTTACAATTTGATTGCATATTGTGTTCATTTGGATGGCTGTTTCCTCAAATTAAGTACCTTGTAAATTTAAATTCTAAAAGCAGATGCACTCAGAGAAGATGCTGTCTTCTCACATGAACCTATACTTTAGTGAGTAACACTGTGTACATGATTTTCTGTATATGAACCTAAGAATCTAAATTTTATCTGAATTTCCCACTCCAGAGAGAGATGACAGAAAATTTGATTAAATATTTACCTTTTCATTGTAGTCTACTTCTTCAATCTGCATATGTTCAATATATATTTTAAGCAAAAGTTCAAAAAATCTTTTCTGACATCTCTGTGCCCCTTAGCATAGTGTACAATAATTTTAAGCTACAAATGTCATACAGCTCTAAATGTGATAACCTATTAATCATCACAGGTCTCTGTGAAACAAAGAAAAAACTAGTGCTTTTCTTAATACTGAAAATGAAAGCAAAGAAAAATGAAATGAATGAATAAATGAATGAATGAAAAAATTATGCCAAAGAGGCAGAATTAGAACTCATTTCTGTCATCTGCTTCTCTCATCTGCATCGTCTGAGCATATAAGCTGTATTTCACTTTCAGGCTTTAAGATGTATTTTCAAATATATATTTACTGATACTTAATATTCTCCAATTGTTCTGAATTTGCCGTCATGAAAATTTTCATTTCTTTTTACTGCAAGTTCATTGTCTCCTGGGTGTGACCAAAACATGCAAATACGCTTTTCAAAATGAATCTATTAGTCTTACATTTTCTCCTGTATGATTTTTCTCAAGGGTTACATTTCTCCACAATTAAAATGTATGCTTCATTGCCTTCCTCAGTTTTCATTAATTATAAATTCTGCTGAGTATACACTGTTGCTAAGATATGTTCACATAGCAAAAGCAATGAAGCCTAAACATAGAAAAGTGTGGGATACTGTTTAGCCCCTCACCAAAAGCTCATCTGAAAATAATCATGTTTTTCTCTCTATTGCTAAATAATAATATTGTCTGTTGTGTTTTGGTAAATTTTCCAGTCTGAGTACATTTCAGAGAATTTATGCAAAGAATAAGTCTAATGGAAGGCACTGCTGTATACAAAATATATACTTTCCTTCACGGTTTAATAAACACCCAGCTTAAGTTATCATCACTTCAGTGGAGGGTTATGCCTCAAATTCCTACACAGATTTTGTCAGATACTCACAATCGATTAGTTTCTCAGGTTCCTGGTTCATAATGAGTATTTTACTTAGGTCTTTCCTATTAAGCTGACCTATCATAAGATAGATTGGTCTGCCACAAATCTTACACTTAACACACATTTTCTGGATTTGAATGTCACAGCAATATCATATTATTTCAATAGAATTGAGACTTAAATTTCATTAAACTAAATGGATAGGCTCATGTCATTGCTACAGAAATAATATGTATTATTATTTTGCCAGTGGATGCAGAATGCACACCTCCCATTTTTTCAGAATTACTTGTTGTTTTAATGTTCTTCATAGACTTTTTTTTCCTCCTCTGTGACTAACATGATGCAAAAATTACCAAATATAAAATGTTAGAGCACTGAATTCTAAAACAGCAACGAATTAAAGAGGTTTTGTTTGTTTGCTTTTTTTTTGTTTGTTTTTTACTGTTAGATGATACAGTTAATCAGATTTTATTTTCTGTGAAAAACATTATGTCCATAATCACCAGATATTTTAATATTCTGCCATATGTCATACAATGATTATATTAATAAATTATCATAGTAATTGTGTAAATTAATTTTACACTTCCAGACAGTTAAATAATATTTATATAAAAGGAGAGTTTGTTCCAGGAAGGGCTCATTGCCAGAATTACAATGGGATTTAAAAGACTAATCACACAATGAAAACGACATGGGCCATTTCTGTTCAAATGTTTATGGGTTTTCTGTTCAAGTCAATTGTTCAAGATCAGCCTGATACTACAGTTTCACTGATGAATACCAAGGAAAGGATTAGCTGTGATAATAAGACAGGTGTCACCGCTAGAAAGGAAGAATGACGAATGAGTTGATTTTTGAGTATGTCAGATATTATTGAGACAAATGGGGATGATAAACAATGTGGATGTATGTCACTGGAAGAAACTATCATTGGAATGCTTTACTTTAAAGATAAATCCAGAATGGATTTAGAAAATGAACAGGTTGCCTGTGTAATGTTCTTGTGGTGAAAGACAGGAAAAAAATAGCCCATTTCACTTATCACTTCAGATGATGGGTTTCTTTTTTGTTTGTTTCTTTGTTTGGTTGGTTTGTTGTTGTTACTGGTGTTTTTTTGTTGTTGTTTGTTTTTTAATCTCAGTCTAATCACTAAATGTTTCAATGGAGAAAATTTTGAGAACCTTAATTATCATTAGAAGATTTACAGGTTTGTTACTTGAAAGTTAAAAGTAAATAATTTAAATTGAAATAAGAGGTTGAATGAAAATTATGGTTAAATGGAGAAAACTTGGGGACTTGGAATAAGGTGATCATACTGGTTTCTTCTGATTGTGTCTAAGAAAAAATCATAGAATCATTAAGGTTGGAAAAGACCTCTAAGATCATCTAGCCCAACCATCCCCCCACCACCAACATCACCCACTAAACCATTGTCTTAAACACCCTGTCCAACCTTTCCGTAAAGACCCCAGGGATGGTGATTCCACCATCTCCCTGGGCAACCCATTCCAATGTCTGACTACTTTTTTTCTGAGAAGTAATGTCTCCTAATTTCCAAATTAAACCTTCCCTTGCAAAGAGATTCATTGTTTAATATCACATTAATATATCTTATTATCAATATCTATGAGTGGGATAGTATCTGTTTAACAATTGAATCATAGAATCATAGAATATCCCGAGTTGGAAGGGACCCGCAAGGATCACCAAGTCCAACTCCTGGCACCACACAGGTCTACTAAAAATTTAGACCATGTGACTAAGTGCACAGTCCCAATGCTTCTTAAACTCCAACAGGCTTGGTGCCCTGACTTGGTGCCCTGGGGAGCCTGTTCCAGTGTGCAACAACCCTCTCAGCGTAGAACGTCTTCCTGATGTCTAGCCTCCCTTGCCTCAGCTTGACACCATTCCTGTGGGTCCTAACACTGGTGACTAAAGAGAATATAGATTGGTGCCTTCCCCTCCACCCCACTTGTGAGGAAGCTGTAGACCACAAAGAAGTCTCTCAGCCTCCTCATTGCCAGGCTGAACAGGCCAAGTGACCTTCATCATCTTAGTAGCCCTTCTCTGGACACTCGACAGCAGTTTTACATCCTTTTGGTATGTGGTGCCCAGAACTGCACACAGTACTCGAGGTGAGTCCACACTAGTGCAGAATAGAGGGGGAATCTGAGCAACTCAGAATTATCCTCAGATTTAAAAATGAATACAGTTTTTCGGTATTTTCTGTTTCTGTTACTGCATGAAATTTCTACTGTTACAGAACAATATCACATTCAATTCACATGAGTAAAGTCAATAATATGTTAAGCTAAACTGATCTTTCCAATATTATTTTGTTTTAATGATTAAAGCACACATGCTATGCAAAGAAATGTGAGACTATAACAACAATCTGGGGATTAGTAGACCTAAAATAACAAGTCATTTTGCTGAATACTATGTTATTAAGCTTTAAACTTATCCCAAATGTAATACATTGTTTTAAAAGAGTTGCGAAGGCATTTATAAAAATCCCAATAATAGAAGTTTATTATGAAATTGTTTGCATACAATCACTTGAAATGAAAATTGTAGTGAATTCAAAATTGTGACTTTTGAAATCTGTGTACATATCAATGATAAACTATATTATACATATGTATAAATGACATTTATTATGCATGTTTGAATGATGTTCTCACTCTACGTCTTTAATCACAAAAACATTTACAGCTAAATGTTATAAATTGCACATTTACAGTAAATATGTGATGGAAAGATATTTGGCCTCTGTGCTAGTTATAGGTTTCAGTTTCCAATTCTAAGCAGGTTCAATTGTGCATTGATGGAAAGGAACATTCTTGACTTTACAACAAAATTTACGAATAATGAAGTTACTTTGGGCAAAGCTGTTGTGTTTGGGAATGGTATTATCTCTGACCAGATGGTAGCCTTATTTTTCTATTGGTCTAACTTAGACTGTAGAGGTTCTATATTAATATAAACACCAGGTTTACAATCCCATGCCACTAACAGCCAAAACTAATTCCATGACCTTTTTGATCTTCTAACAGCTAAGCTGTTGTGAGACAATTGATTGTGTTAGAACTATTCCAGTCTAGTGTAACACTCAGAACATTTCCTGAGTGGATTTTATATGTACGTATTAAAAAAAATTGGGCTTTGGAGAAATGTAGTATGTAGAGGTCTTACAAAGTATTTGTGTGTGCCCAATATCTTATGAAAGTAATTACCTATCTCTGAAGTTGTCATTGGTATCCTTAAAATACAATGATTAAAGCACTGACACTAGCTTCCATTTTGGTACTTAGCTTTCACTAAATAATCAAATAATTTTGCATGAATTGATTCCTTTTTCTACTCCCATAGCAATTGCAAAATTCAAAGATTAACAGGGAAAGAACAAAGCAGATGAATGAACAGGTCAAGTGATGGATAAGGAAAGGGGAAAATGATGGGTATATCTTTTTGGAATAAAATGCTTTTTTTTTTTTTTTTTTTTTGGATTTCAACCTAATAGTCTGGAAAGAGAAAATATCAGAAAAATGCTGCAATCAATTTGCAGGAAATTGAATAAAATTATCCTACTTTAACATTGTCTCATTTCATGTAGCAATGCAAAGTTATTTGCAAATTGTGTAATTGTTGCACTTTGGACCAATATTTAAAGTATGCATTTCAAATTGATCTCACTATCATTCTCAAAAGTTTCCATAAATTCAGCAGAATGATGGCAATATGTATTAGTTTAAATCTACCTGAGGTGCAAAATATAACACTTTGAATTTCTTTAATTTATATGCCTATTTACCTACGTAAGGAAATACCTTTAAAGCTGGAATATATCTCGTCCTCTGTAAGTTTCAAGAGGAATACAAAATGACTTAGAAGAGATTTTTACTTCAAAAGACTTTGCAGATGAATGTTGAAAACAATGACCTTTTACATAGTTACTTACCATGCTGCATTGTTGGGGATGACATTTTTTTTTAGTGGTGGATAAGGGATTAAAATGGGCAGAATGCACTGGGTTTTATCTACTGCATAGCTTTCACTAAGCCTACTTGGAAGGCAGCTGTCTGTATCACTTGCAAGGTGAGCTTTCATTTTGCCTGTCCATTGCAGTTGTTCAAGTATATGCTCTGCTACCTTTTTGATATTCAGTTTGACTTCTCTTGGCAAGGACAAAGTTACAGTTGTGCCACAGGAATCCCTTTGGGGAAAACAAAACAAATAAATTTGATGTAATCATTGAAATGTTCTGCAGTGCAACAATTAACAAGGTAACCAAGATCCTGTTTCTCATTCACATTAGCACCACCTGTTATCTTACCAAATACAAATACATAATTTACAACCTATTTTTACTCTGAGGATGGGCAAGAATGGGTACAACAATGTCTGTGTTCTCACATCCTGGCTGGTGGTGAACAGTAGAGCTGTACAAAAATTAATGACCTACAAATAAATGATTCTGCTACTGGTGACCACTGCTTCAAGAAAAACATATAAAAGTCACCTATGATATAGGAATCTAGTAATTCAAACAATTTATAATATCTATCTTTCTGTCCTTCTAATAAGAC
This sequence comes from Oxyura jamaicensis, assembly GCF_011077185.1. NCBI lineage: Eukaryota > Metazoa > Chordata > Aves > Anseriformes > Anatidae > Oxyura > Oxyura jamaicensis. The sequence continues at coordinate 167,870,123 of NC_048893.1, forward strand.
AAAAGCAAGCCAAGTGATTTAAACTTCTTCATAGCCAAGACTGAAAACTTCTGATCTGACCTTTCCTTTTGTGAGCTGGACAACTTCTGCTTGTGTTACTTGGAAGAAAACGGCATTTGGTTATTTTTTAAAGTTGATTTATTACTTTTAAAGTTTTTTCCACTGCACTACAAAGTAACTGTCCTGGTTTCAGTTAGGACAGAGTTAATTTTCCTCCTAGTAGCTGGTAGGGTGCTATGTTTTGGATTAGGATGAGAAGAGTGATGATAACATGCTGATGTTTTAATTGCTGCAGAGCACTGCTTATACTAAGCCAAGGACTTTTCAGCTTCTCACTCTGTCCTGCCAGCGGGCAGGCTGGGGGTGCAGCAAGAGCTGGGAGGGGACAGACCCAGGACAGCTGACTCAAACTGGCCAAAGGGGTATTCCATACCATCTGACGTCATGCTAAACAATAGATAGGGGTAGCTAGCCGGGGTGGGGGGGGCGGCTGCTCGGGGTTGGGCTGGGCATCGGTCAGCAGGTAGTGGTAATTGCATTGTGCATCACTTGTTTCACACACACTATTATTATTATTGTTATTATTATTTCCTATCTTAATAAACTGTCTTTATCTCAACTCACAGGCTTCACTTTCCCATTTCCCTCCCCCATCCCAGAGAGGGAGGGGGGAGGGTGAGTGAATGGCTGTGTGGTGTTTAGCTGCTGTCCGGGTTAAACCACAACAGTGACCTATAGCTATTACTGGTTACGTTTGAAATAAAAGACCAATATTTTGATTGTTTTTCTATAAGAAAAGCAAACTGTATTGGGTTTATATGGCAAGGTTTTGATAGTGGGAGGCTGCAGGGGTGGCATATGTGAGAAGAGTCTAGAAGCTGCCCCATGTTAGCTACAAGCCAGCTCCAGATGTCTCCAAAAGGGACCTGCCACTGGCCAGAGACAAGCCTATAAGTAATGTTGTTTGCACCTCTGTGAGAGCAGATTTAAGAAAGAGGAAAACAAAACAAAAAGAAAAACAAACAAACAAACAAAACCTGCTGCTCAACAGCAGCTGAGAGAGCAAGGAATGAGAAACAGACCTGCAGACATCAAGATCAGTGAAGATGGAGGGGGAGGAGGTTCTCCAGACACCAAAGCAGAAGTTCACCCTGCAGCCTGTGAAGAGGTCCCTGGTGGAGCAGGTGGATGTGACCTGGAGGAGGTTGTGGCCCATCAAGGGGCCCCACAGGAGCAGTCCCCGGGCCAGAGCTGCAGCCCTTGAAGAGGAGCCCGCACAGGAGTAGGTGTCTGGGGGGAGCTGCTGCCTATAGGGTACCGGTGCTAAAGCAGTTTGCTCCTGGAGGACTGTACCCTGTACTATGAACCCATTTTGGAGCAGTTCTTGAAGAGGTGCTGTCTGTGGGAAGCCCACTCAGGATCACTTCAGGAAGGATGGCATCCTGTGGGAGGGACCCACGTGGAACAGGGCCAGAGAGTGACCATGAAGGAGAAGGGGAGACGAAGTGTTAGGGACTGACCGCAACCCCCATTCCCCGTTCCCCTGCACCACTTGGGGGGAGAAGGTAGACAAGGGTAGATGGGGGAAAGTGTTTATATGATATATATATATCATATATATGATATGATATATGATAAATACATGATATGATATGATATATGATATATTATATATATATATATATATATATATATGTTTACAGTGAAGTCCTCCTCCCTCTTGTCATGGTCTATATATTTTGTGTCCTAAATTTCAGGTTCTGAATATTTCTGAAAAACCTTTCAGTGCTACCAGAACTAACACCTAGCCATTTAGGAAATAGTTTGAACATTTCAAAGGCTGAGAAACACTTCTCCAAAATAAATAGATGAGTAAAAGCGTAAATGAATAAAGCCAAATCCTGTAATAAAGTTTCGGGAAAGTGACTCAAAGCTTGTTCAAGTCAATATGAAGAAGTTAGACATGAAATATATATATATATGTATATAAAACCTAGGCCAAAATTTGCTGACTCTTTTACTGTTCCATTTCCAATTATAAGAAAACTAATTATTACATTAAATATTTTCTTTTCTGAGCAAGGACTGTGTACATTTCCAAATTACACAAGTAATACAATATCTTCATAATCCTATAATAAACATCATGTAAAGGATGAAAAGGTACCAAAATAATAATAATAATAATAATAATAATAATAGTAATAATAATAATAATAATTGAAAAGTAACCTTTCATAAGAAAAATGCATTATTATCTGATTTTCTGTTTATTTTGGAGAGTTAATAGATGCAGAATAAAATATGTTATTATATTTATATCCAATACTTAGACTTAAACAGTAGAAACAGTTTTTTAGTTTAATTAGCAGTTCAGAATCAACCTTCACACATACTCATATTGTTTAAAATTAGTTATAAGTGAAAAATTTGTCAATTATTTAAGCTTAAACTGTTCCATAAACAATAAGGTGTTCCAGGAATATTTGTAATTCTGTCTCACATTTTTACTCTTGTCTTAGGCAAAAATCATGTGACTACAAAATACACTGTCATTAATTGAGATCTTGAGTAAACACTTCATATTTAGAAAGAATAATACCAAATGAAGAAGTCACAAAATATTATAACTGTTGATCAAACTTGTTTTTCTAATTCATCTTGATGCTTGATGCTATGTTAGTACAACAGGGTGGGTGGGAAAGATCAGTATGTTCACCTAAGGTGATCATAAATAAAATGTTAATATTTTCTTTAAGAATGCTCTGAGAGAAGAAAAGACCCAGATAAATGTGTTGAAACTAGAAGGGCTGTTATTGAGCAAAATGGGTCTTCACAGCCTCTGCAAAAACAATGCAGCTTTTTATTTAGAATTAAAACCTAATTCTTCATGACATTTCTCATTAATTACTCTAAGGACATTTTGTTGTTGTTTACATCTTTAAAGTCTACAAACAGCAAAAATAGGCATAAAAGACATTGTGCATTTTTTGTATAAATATGTTATATGTTGTATAAATATTATGTGTAGATATCTTCTATCTCTCTATATATTTATATTTGTATTATGCATGCATGTGTAGGTATGAACATATCTATATATTTTATCTGCCTATCTAGCTGTCTGTCTTGGCATTATTGCACAGTAACTATGCCAATTAATTCCCTTCTATAATATTATATATTATTTTGGAGAGTTAATAGATGCAGAATAAAATATGTTATTATATTTATATCCAATACTTAGACTTAAACAGTAGAAACAGTTTTTTAGTTTAATTAGCAGTTCAGAATCAACCTTCACACATACTCATATTTTTCTTTTTAAAGTATTTAGTATTTCTGAGAAGAAGTTTTAAAGAACAAGACCAATATTAATATAATCAAGAATATTATCACTTCATCTAATTTTGTCAGTCTTTCAGTAATTCAGGATACTCCAGCCCAGATATAGTCAAGGTATTCAAAATGCAAAAGTATTAATGGAGTTTAAAAAGCATTATTTTCTCTGGTATAGCATTGTATACCCCTATAGTAAATCTATAATATTTTAAGACAACCAACCAACCACCATCACCACCACCAAACAAACAAACAAACAAACACCACGCACCTTGTTATTTTATCAGTAAAGGTTTCTCTGTAAAGGAATGTCTGAAAGGACATTCAGAGTGCTGCTAACAAACAAGCAAATAAACAAAAAATTGTAACATCCTTATATGTATGTATAAGAAAAATTATATATTACAACAATTAGAATTTATCATTAACTTTAATTCAAATTTATCATTAAGTTACAATCTTCTTTTGGTATCAGTCTATTACTGTATTTTTTCATTCCATGTGACAGCTTCAAATATATGACAAAATAGCATTCCATCCAATCTCAGTATGCTTTAAAGGCTGTCTATGATTCCTAAGAAAAAAACTATGAATAACAAAGTGAAAATTGCTATTTCATACATGCCCTTTATAAATCAAACACTGTATGCAGAAAGGAAGAAAGCTTTATTCCTTATGCTAAATATATATATAAATAAATATATAAAATATAGAATATTAATATTTGATTTGTTTCAGTTTACTGATTATGAGTTGGTGCAGTGATGGATATGACAGATTAATTTCAATAGCTATTGCACAGTTTAACAAAGTAGATTATGGCTCTTCAAGTTTTATCAACTTCAAGAAAGTGGTGAGAATTTTCTCAATTAATTCTAGAATTCTTTTAACAACTTCTTATTGTCAAATACAAGGATTTTAGAAAGGACTGAGAGGATATCAGAAATCCTCATGAGGTGACATGATTTATGAGGAACACATGTAGTTTTGGAACTGTAGCTGGAAGACAGTTGGGGTAGTTTCATTAGATGTCTGTATGTGGACATCTGAACTGAGACTTGAGCCACGTGAGCTAGTCATCCCAAGTTAGCTTCAGAGTTAGTGGAGGAAATATCCAACTTCCTAGCACAGTTTATGGGATGAGTTTTAGATGTCTTTAAACTAAATTAAATCCCACCCCTTACTAAACACTGCTTAATAGCACCAGAATCTGGTTGATCCTTTGAAGTGCTAAGCATTAGACAAAGAAAACGTGTAGTCATTTTTTTTTTTTTTTCTTTTTTAAACCCACAATGACGTAATTTAAACAATTGCTCATTGCTCAAGGACATTTACTGGATCGTGGATAGAGTGAATGGATTACATGGTTAGGCCCTCAACAAAAATTAAAACAGGATTTCATCAAAGACAGTAAAGAAAAAAGAAAACATGAAAGGACAGAATGGCATTATTTAAATTAAAAATAATAATAAAAAAAGATGTTGTGATCCATCCAGTGCTTTGATAGGATTCACACTGGGATTCATCTGACTTGAAATTCAGGAATTTAGGCCCAACCTTTTAAGATATGAATACTGATCTAATAATTACAAGACTGTATAGCTCTTGTTCAGAAGAATGTCAGTTTTGGGGCAGAAACATGTTTCTTCTCATGCTGAGAATTTCTGAAAGAAAGAAGGTCAAGGGAATTCAATATGTTCTCATTTTGTGTGTCAGGAATTTTTATGGTCGTATAAGTTTCATTTTCATTCTGTTCCAATGGAAATTTATAGAACTTAATTAGTGAAAAATATGTGTTCAGACAGAACAATGCAAAAATAACAGGAGCAATACTTTGTCTCTTTAGTTACACAGATGGATTTACTGGGAGACTTTTTCAGTAGGTTAATTGGTAAAACCGAGAGACATGTTCCCTAATACATAGCACAGAAGCTATTAAAGAGTAATTTATACAGTAATTATATCTCCAGCTGTGACATAATTCTACTCTCTCCTACTTATCATACTTACTAGTATGATTGGCTAACCAAAGTAATGCCATATACATTCCTATTACAGCTTCGTAATTTAGAGCTTCTATGTTGGCATCAGCCCATAAGAAGGAGAAATAGAAACAACAACAGAAGGATCCCTCAACCACCCAAATTCCCTCTCACATCTGGTCTGGTAGTATGTTGAAACTCTGTCAGAATTAAAATGGTTAAGGAACATTGCATCTTTCTCACTTTCTTTAGATTTATGTATATCTTCTTCCACTTTAACACACTCTGGTCTGTTATAAACTATGTCTGCTGTTCTTTATCATCACCATGAGAAAAGTAATGTTGCCAAGCAAACAAACTTCATAAAATTGTATTGGGATTATACCAGAAGGAAATTGCTAATCCTCATCTGCAATTGCCTTTTACTGAAAGACTTCAAAGTACTTTGAAATTTCATTATTTATTCATTTTAACCTGAGAAGGGATACTGAAGCAGTTACAAATTGCTGTTTCCATCAAATATATATAAATATATATATATATTGTAACAATTGTAACAATTCCAATTAAAAAATACATAGTAATGGAGAGAGAATAATGTTTCTATAATTCATTATCTCATGTGTATTAAACATTATCTCATGTTTATTAAATGCTTATTAAAATCCAACAGGCTTGGTGCAGTGACTACATCCCTGGGAAGCCTATTCCAGAGCATGGCTCTCAGTGAAGAACTTTTTCCTGATATCCAACCTGAACGTCACATGTCGCACTTGACACCATTCCCTCGGGTCATATTGCTGGTCACCAGAGTGAATAGATCGGTGCCTGTCCCTCTACTCCCCATCATGAGGAAGGTGTAGACCATGATGAGGTCTCCCCTCAGCATCCTCTTTTCCAGGCTGAACAGGCCAACTGACCTCAGCCACTCCTCACATGTCTTCTCCTCTAGGCCATTCACCATCTTTGTAGCCTTTCTCTGGACACACTCCAACAGTTTAATGTCCTTTTTGTACTGTGGTGCCCAGAACTGCACACAGTTCTTGAGATGAGGTCACACCAGTGCAGAGTAGAGCAGGACCATTACATCCCTTGACCATCTAGCAATGCTGTGCTTGAGGCACCCCGGGATACAGTTGGCCCTCCTGGTTGCCAGGGCACACTGCTGGCTCATATTCAGCTTTCTATCAACCACAACCCCCAGATCCCACTCTGCAGGGCTGTGTCTTGTCCCCCATTCTGTACATATAGCCAGGGTTGCCCTTTCCCAGGTGCAGGACCTGGCACTTACTCTTGTTAAACTTCATGCGGTTGGTGATTGCCCAGCTCCCCAATCTGTACAGATGTTGGAGTCAAAGAAAATAAAATTATTTTCCTTTTCTTTATAGAGATTTTTTAAAACAAATTTCAGAATAGTGGCGAAACACAGTAAAACATTTAAAGGTTGGGGGTGGGAAAGGGAATGTCAGTGGGGAAGTATAGAACTATAGGGGCCTTAGTTCTGTCCTTTATTCATTTATTCCAAAGAAAAGCATTTTCATTCTCCTTTCAGATCTGTCTGGTAGATCTCAACACTGAGATCTGGATCCCTTTCCTTGCTGCCATCAACAGATCTGCTTATTTATATAGCATAGGATATGGGAAATCAAATCTGTTCTGAAAGACCAGTTATGTTTGACTTTTTCTGTATATATAGGAGAAAGCAATTACCTTAAAAACATTTTATTTTTGCTTTATCATTATGTTTCCTACCCCAATCTCTCTTTTAAAAAGTTACTAGTCTAATCATAGTCTTATATTGAATAAACACTCTACCCTCTTTTAGATTAAAGCCATTACTCCTTGCCCCATCATTGCACTCCCTAATAAAAGTCCCTCTACATCTTTCTTGTATGCCCCCTTTATGTATTGGAAGGCCACTAAAAGGTCTCCCCAGAGCCTTCTCTTCTCTAGACTAAAGAATCCCAACTGCTTTAGCCTGTCTTCACAAGAGAGGTGCTGCAGCCCTCTGATCATCCTCTGGACTCGTTCTAATAGGTCCATATCTTTCTTGTGCTGGGAATCCAGAGCTGAGTGCAGTATAATTAAGATCTCACAAGAGCTGACTAGAATGGGAGAATCACCTCCCTTGACCTTGACCTTGCTAGTTACACTTCTTTTGATATGGTTGTCTTTCTGGGTGGCAAGCTCACATTGCTAGCTTATGCTGAACTTCCTGTCAACCAACTCACCCAAGTCCACCTCAGAGATGTTCTCAATCCATTCTCCACCGAGATGGTATTCATGCTAGGGATTGCCCCGACCTTTTTTTTCCCTTTGCTTTTAATGTGATGCATATTAGTTTGGTCTACTACTTTTGTTTTTCACTATAACTTGAATACTTGATGGAATTGCTGATTCCTTTGCTTAACATATTTTAATACTCTACTGCTTTAGTTGTGCTTATGTGAAATGTTTTTGGTTGTTACTTACAATTCATGAATCTTTTTAAGGCTTGTGAAGAAAGGTGAAGTTGGCAATTGGAAATAAGTTTCACAGCTGTGATGGATTTACCGTTTTACTAGGATGCGGAATCAGCCAGAGGGGTCTTACACTGACCCCTGCTGGCTGCATTCCTGCACAAGTAGCCAGCAAACACACTCTGGTGCTACAAACTCTGCACCTTTTGTGCAGTGCATGACTATATGAAAATGGTACAGAGTCTGGGAATGTTTCTGTATTTATTTCTGAGCTTACATAGAAAGAAATTAAGGATATCTATTAGATCCCATATTGATGTATCAGGTAACAAATAGGTGAAATAAAAATATATGCAAAGTAGAATGAACACAAAAGCAAAGGAAATTACTCCATTCCACAAAATAGAAAATGCTTTGTGATAGAAATTTGCATTATTCTAAGCTGAAGTGTGTGTATTTATATACCTACCACCTGAAGTGGTAGAAATACTACTACTACAGAAGCAAAGAATCATTACTTTCTAAAAATAGTTTTGATCTTTTCCTTATGCCTCAACATCTGTGAACATTCCCGATTATCCTTCTGCCTGCTTGTCCAGCTATAACACTCAATGCAGTTACAGAAAGAGAAAGGTAGTTTTTTAGTTAACTGATCCTGGAGACCTCATTTAAGGCCACATGGAATCTCAAGTCCCTTCCTTCCTGGACAAGCAAAGTCTACCACAGACCTTGAGAAAAGAAGTGCAGGACAAAATGGAATCCTTACTAGTTTGTTTGTTTGTTTGACTTTCTAGAAACTTTAAAAATTCACCCCATTTGAAGGGTTACATACTTTTCAGGAATAAATGTTCTATTAAAAAAAAAAAAAAAAAAAAAAAAAAAAGGTTGAAACAGATCAATCACTGGATCTTAAGTTATTACTGAAAGGGTAACAAGTTGTCTTGGATAAGAAAAGAAATAAGATTACAGAAATGAAACAAGGAAATTGGAAGCCATTAGAATACTCCTTATGAAGACACTCTTGTCATGATTCTTAAGGAAACTCTTACTTTTAGTTGTCTTTTTAAATTATTATTATATTTTTTTTTTCTTTAAAATTTTGAAATCTTTCTCATCCTTAAAGGACTTTCTCTTTTCCTTCTTTTTCTTTCCCCCCCCCGCC
>NC_048893.1:167904067-167907830 GCF_011077185.1 Oxyura jamaicensis
TACACACAGCCATGGATGAACTAGACCGCAGACAGAAAGTATCCATTCAGTCTTAGTGAGATACTATTCCACTCATGAGAGTGGAGTAGTCGGGGAGAATCATCTCTTTTGGCCTGCTAGCTATACTTCTTTTGATGCAGCCCAAGATATGTTTGACTTTCTGGGATGTAATTGCAAATTGCCAATTGAGCTTTTAATCTACCAGTATCCTCAAGTCCTTCTCCAAAGGCCTGCCTCTAGTCACACATTGCCCAGTGTGTATTAATGTTTGGAATTGCCCTGACCAAAGTGCAAGACTTTGCACTTGACCCTGTTGAACCACATGTTATTTGTATAGGTCCAACTCTCAAGCCTGTCAAGGCCCCTCTGGATGGCATCCCTTCTCTCCAGTGTGTCAAGTGCACCACAGAGCTTGGTGTCATCCACAATCTTGAGGAGGGTGTAGTCAATCTGACTGTCCTCATCTCTGACAAGGATGTTAAATAATACCAGTCCCAATACAGACCCCTAAGGAACACTACATGTCCCTTCTCCACTTGGACATTGAACCAATTGCACCCATTGACTGCAACTCTTTGAGTATGATCCTGCAGTCAATTCCTTATCCAATGCGTGGCCAATCCAAATGACATGATCAGTTTCATGTCTCATCATTTTAGAGACAAGGATTTCATGTTGGACCGTATAAAATGCTTTGCACAAGTCCAGGCAGATGATGCCAATTGCTCTTCCCTTGTTCACTAATGCTGTAAACTCACCATAGAAAGCCACCTAATTTGTCAGGTAAAATTTGCCCTTAGTGAAGCCATATTGGCTGTCTCCAAGCACCTCTTTGTTTTCCATATTCCTTAGCATAGTTTCCAGGAGATCTGCCTTGTGATACTGCCATGTACAGAGGTGAGACTGACTGGCCTGTAGGTCTGTGGGTCTTCTTTTTTTCCCTTATTTAAAAATGTGGGTTGTGTTTCCCCTCTTCCCGTTAGTAGGAACTCCACTGGACTGACATGGCTATTCAGATATGATAGATAGTGGCTTAGTAACTTCTTCATTCAAGAGTTCCCTCAGGACCCACAGATGCATCTCATCATGACTCATGAACTTGTGCACCTTCGGGTTCCTCAGTTGTTCCTGAACCTGATCAAGTAACCTACTGGTGGTACGTCATTCTTTCATTCTACACCAACCCTTCCTTTCATCAACCCAGAATAAACTATTTCATTCAGAGTTTATGTGTAGCAGAGGTGACCAACTTGTGATACATTTTACTTCTTTCTTTAAAACGTGCCCATCATTATTCTCCCCAAGGCATTCAGAGTTATTCATAAAGGAAAAAAAAAATAAGGAGATTTATTTTAATTTATTATTTTTATTATTTTTATTTTTTTTCCCTTAGGATGCCTGTGGGCAATTATTTTGTGAAAATTTTATATTTTGTCTGGCCTCCAAGGTCATGGATATTATTAAACCTCAACATAAATTCTCCTATTCCTTCTGACACTCTGAAATTATCTCTTGAAGTAGTATCAATGATTTCTTAGATCTCAGTCTTCTGGAAGAGTTCTGGCACTCTCCATGCCAGCAAATTATTAATTTATTTCTACAACTGCAACTGTAATTGTAACTGTACCTGTAGCTATTACTACTACCACTGCTACTATTTGTTTATTTTATTATTAATAATTTATCTTTGGAGATATAAAATGTTGAAAAAAAATAAGATTCTTTGGTTTGGTTTGGTTGTTTTTGCCTTTCAGACTGACCTGTCTGCTTCTTATCTTCACCCGTGTGACCTGTCCAGCTCTTATGAGTACCAAAAAGCATTTATTCCATACATTACACATAGGTCTCTGCAAATTGCAGTTTCTTTGAATGTAGTCTCATCTAACTCCTCAAAATTTGGGGGACCCTGCTTTTGCATCTACAGTCAGGCATCAACTTTAAGACAGAGGCTTTAAGGAAGAGAATACTAATGGTGAAAATTTACCTTTCACCATACTTCTTTGCAGGCTGCGTGCAGAATAACTTGAAACTGGCTTTTGCTTGAATTGTGTATTAGAATTTAGTTAGACAATAGTTCATTTACCTTTAATTTTACACTCAGAAAGGGTTGAAACTAAGATTAGAACTCAAAATGAACAAGCAGAGATTTCAAATACGAGGTTCCTGCCTGGAAGGGATTTGTAATTTAAAGATATCTATAATCAATCTTGAGGACCAAATTTTAGCAAGAAGAGAGTTTTCTCACAGATGTGTGTACAGTAAACATGTTTAAAAAGAGAAAATGTCATTCTGCTTACTGGTTTGTATGTACTGTAAATTATTAAACATTGTTTCTAAACATTATTCAGATTTTTTAACAAAATGTAAAAGGAAAGATATTACTGAAACTGTGAGACTGTTTAGCGGTTAAAAACATGTTGGCAGGAGTTGTACTGTATTTCTTCTGAATATTTAAGAGAATATGCTTTCAGTATTTCATTGGTTTTGAGGGTTTGTTTGGTCTTGGTTTTTGTTTTAATATACATAGTCTAATATGTATATATTAGACTTGTATAATATTTTAGGAGCGTTTTTTTCACAGTCCTTCATGTTGTAGATCTATGAATTTACAGTTAAAATGCCTAATACTTGTAAACCTAGACATTTATTTAAAAGGGAAAAAGCTCATACTGTGTGGAATGAACTTGGAGGCATTCTCATTTAATTAATGTACTCTGACCTTGCCATTAGTCTTGCCACAGGCAAGTTATTTCTGTCTGCATTACTTTTCGTTATTACTTTTGTGTAGAAATTCAGAACCTGCTGTTCTATATAAATGTGTGACAGAGAAGAATACACCCTGGAAAGTCATTCAACTCCTATCTACCCTTACACTTTCAAAGTTAATTCACACAAGTGTATACCATAGTGCCATACATCAAAGTCTGTTTTATCAACAGAAGTTTGGAATACCAAACTTGTGATCATGATTTGAGATATTGCAGGAAAATTATATTCCCTACTCAGTTATCTGGATTCCAGGCATCAACTTCTGAGATATAAATCAATCTTATCCTGCACTAGTTACTTTGCAGCTGTGCCTGAGCTTATTATTAATTTGCTGTGTTCTTTTTTTTTTTTTTTTTTTTTTGGTACAGAAGGAGAGAATCAAATGATATATCACATAAACAATTAAAAACTATTCTTGTAGCTTTAAGTTATTGAATGATGAAGAACCTGTGGAGAATGTAACTGTCCTTGAATTACTTTCATTGTTAAACATTAGACAATATGACAAATTTTAGTATGACTCAGTCATTTAGAATAGTATCTGCAGAGCTTTGTCAGATGCTTATTTATCTTTATTATTGTCTGGTAACTTGGGGAGACATAGGACTGATAATAAATATAAAGATAATACATGGATTAAATTAACAACACTTACATACCTCATTGTTTATCCCCAAAGATAAATGTTAGGGATTCAAAAATTCCATGGCAAATGCCATTAATAGAACTTTGCTGAAAGCAAATATATGCCAATTCTTCTAATTTCAGTCATTAATTAAAGATGTATTTTGACAAATTATCAGCTACTGTTTTACAGATTATTCTGAGTCTCTAAAAAATATATATATAAATAAAATAGGATCCCTTCCCTTCCCTTCCCTTCCCTGCTGAAAGCAAATATATGCCAATTCTTCTAATTTCAGTCATTAATTAAAGATGTATTTTGACAAATTATCAGCTACTGTTTTACAGATTATTCTGAGTCTCTAAAAAA
>NC_048893.1:167907930-167931056 GCF_011077185.1 Oxyura jamaicensis
TTTTTTTTTTTTTTTTTTTTTTCCTGTTACCTATTGGTATCACATTTTTTAATCATTACTATGAAAAATAGGAAAATGGACTTTCATTGGGTTTGAAAGACAGCAATGTTTTTCTATTTAGGTAGAAAGGCATCAAGAAAGCAAAATGTTGGAAGAACAGCTTCAAGGATAACTTTTTATTGTTTGTTTGTTTGTTTCCTTAACCTTTCTGTTGCCCGTTTTTGTCCCACTGAGTAATAAGACTGGATGCGGGGGGAAACTTAGTAATCAGAGATGAGGAAAAAGCTGAGGTGCTTAACGCCTTCTTTGCCTCAGTCTTTAACAGCAAAACCAGTTGTTCTCTGGACGCCCAGTACCCTGAGCTGGTGGAGGGGGATGAGGAGCAGAATGTCGCCCCCACAATCCACGAGGAAATGGTTGACGACCTGACACAGCATTTGGATGCATGCAAGTCGATGGGGCTGGATGGGATTCAACCAAGGGTACTGAGGGAACTGGCGGAGGAGCTGGCCAAGCCGCTTTCCATCATTTATCGGCAGTCCTGGCTATCGGGGGAGGTCCCACTTGACTGGCGGCTAGCAAACGTGACACCCATCTATCTACAAGAAGGGCCAGAGGGTAGACCCAGGGAACTATAGGCCTGTTAGTTTAACATCAGTGCCAGGGAGGCTCATGGAGCAGATTATCTTGGGTGTCATCATGCGGCAGTTGCAGGGCAAGCAGGCAATCAGGCCTAGTCAGCATGGGTTTACGAAGGGCAGGTCCTGCTTGACTAACCTGATCTCCTTCTATGACAAGATGATACGCTTAGTGGATGAGGGAAAGGCTGTGGACGTGGTCTACCTTGACTTCAGTAAGGCATTAGACACTGTTCCCCACAGCATTCTCCTCAGAAAACTGGCTGCTCTTGGCTTGGACTGGCGCACACTTTGTTGGCTTAAGAGCTGGCTGGATGGCCGGGCCCAGAGAGTTGTGGTGAATGGAGTCAAATCCAGTTGGAGGCCAGTCACTAGTGGAGTCCCCCAGGGCTCGGTACTGGGACCAGTCCTCTTTAACATCTTCATCGATGACCTGGATGAGGGGATCGAGTGCGCCCTCAGCAAGTTTGCAGACAACACCAAGTTAGGTGTGTGTGTCGATCTGCTCGAGGGTAGGAAGGCTCTGCAGGAGGATCTGGATAGGCTGGACCGATGGGCCGAGGCCAACTGTATGAAGTTCAACAAGGCCAAGTGCCGGATCCTGCACCTGGGGCACAACAACCCCAAACAGAGCTACAGGCTGGGAGATGTGTGGTTGGAAAGCTGCCTGGCAGAGAAGGACCTGGGAGTATTGGTTGACAGTCGGCTGAAAGCTGAATATGAGCCAGCAGTGTGCTCAGGCAGCCAAGAAGGCCAGTAGCATCCTGGCTTGCATTAGAAACAGAGTGGCCAGCAGGTCCAGGGAAGTGATCATCCCCCTGTACTCGGCTCTGGTGAGTCTGCACCTCGAGTACTGTGTTCAGTTTTGGGCCCCTCGCTACAAGAAGGACATGGAGGTGTTCAAGCGAGTCCAGAGAAGGGCAACAAAGCTGGTGAAGGGTCTGGAGAACAAGTCTTACGAGGAGCGGCTGAGGGAGCTGGGACTGTTTAGCCTGAAGAAGAGGAAGCTCAGGAGTGACCTTATTGCACTCTACAGGTACCTGAAGGGAGGCTGTAGCGAGGTGGGGGTTGCTCTATTCTCCCACGTGCCTGGTGACAGGACGAGGGGGAATGGGCTAAAGTTGCACCAGGGGAGGTTTAGGTTGGATCTTAGGAAAAACATCTTTACTGAACGGGTTGTTAGTCACTGGAATAGGCTGCCCAGGGAAGTGGTTGAGTCACCATCCCTGGAGGTCTTTAAAAGACGTTTAGATGTAGAGCTTAGGGATATGGTTTAGTGGAGGACTTGTTAGTGTTAGGTCAGAGGTTGGTCTTGGTGATCTTGGAGGTCTCTTCCAACCTAGACTATTCTGTGATTCTGTGATTCTGTGAAGACATTTTTGGTCAGGACAATTTGACAGAAGGAGATGTTCTTAAATGGGCTTGTACCAAAATTTCACTCATTATTTCACTTTTTTTTTTTTTCTCATCCGACTTCTAAATTTTCAATTCAGTGTCAGTTATATAGATATTTTTCCGAGTTTATATACACCATGAATCTTGGCATTTCAATAATCCAATCAGTTCATTAAAGAGGTAATTCTTTATTAGGGAACAAGTGGAAAATGTTTATTGCCTTCTTCAGGTAAGGTCCGAATGGAACCAAATGAAAACCTAACTGCCATTTATTACTTGCTGTATTCAAAGTAGGGCTGGATTTTTAATAAATATTTTGCAAAGAGTGATCTCTGTAACACCTCAATAAATTTTCTTTGTGTAGTGATAACACTACACTGATGGTATCTGTTTAGAGCAGAAGACGACCATTGCCTGGAAATACGATATGCTGATTACATATTCTTCTAAAAGCAAAGATCAAGCTAGACTACATTAGTAGCTTGTATTTGTGAATACTTCACATGGTTTATTGCAGTGAAGACTAGAGTACATCCCTGCACACCACAGAAAGTTAAAGCTGCAACATCTTTGCCCTGCATCCAAATGTATAGAATATGTGGCGCTTCTACATAATCTCTAGACACTCATTGGGACAGGAATGTGTAGCATTACACTCATTTTTTTTTTTATTTTTTATTTTTTATTTTTTTTTTCTAAAGAATGCCCTGAACAATAACTTGAGGAATCATTTGCACATTCTGTCCCTCAGGTGGAATAAATATTGTTTGAAAAGACAAATATCATAGAAGAAAGACAGCTAGAGTGTTACTATGGATAGGACCAGTTGACTTCCAGAAATCCCTTCCAACCTCAAGCATTCTGTGATTCTGTGATTAATATCAGTCATGAAATTCCTTATTTAGACTTTTCAACACCGTGGTAGATTAGTGCCCAGGAAGGGAGGTCCACTGATTTGAACTGGAGCTGGCAGACCCTGCTCACAGAAGACTGAGTTTGGGAGTGATTCTAAATTATGCATGTGAAAGACTTCTTCATCTCCTGTATTTTATTTTTATTTTATTTTATTTTATTTTATTTTATTTTATTTTACTTTATTATGTTTTTAATAATTTTTAATACATCTATGTTTTTGGTAACAGATATTGTAGCAGACTCATCTGCCTTGCAAATACTGTGGCTTCCAAAGAAGTAATATAATTTAAAATATAAAGAAATAGTAGTTAAAATAAATACTATTCCAAACTTCTACAAGCATTGAATTTTCTTGATATTTTTCTCATATTTTCTAAGCAGCTGACAGTGGATAACTTCGTATCTTTCAAATGACTATGACACAGAGGTATTTTTTATATCTTGTCTGGATATAAACTACAAAGTAGTAAAGTAATCTGGAGTGTGCATGACATGATCCAGGCCTACTCATAAATTTCAAAAACATTCAATGATATTTATGTACTGTTCCCTCTGACTTTAGTCACCATTATTGTTCTAAAATGTAATTTTGTTATCACATTAGATTACTTCTATGAGTATCACGGTCTTGCTTCACAGTCTGCAAGTGTGCAGAAGGGTTCAAGTTGATGTTCACCCAGAGGACAAAAATGAGGACTGACTGTTCCACTGGGTGGTAATGTACTGCTGAGCTGAGCAGTAGTTGTACTGGACTATTCTTTACTGTGGCTCAGGCTGCTCAGAGCTGTTGAGTGTTGTCTGGCTGTTTTCAGCAGGGAAGATAGCCCATTGCTGATACGTATGATACTAGGAGCAGAGAGGAAATAGATTTTGCTACAGGGCCTTTTAAACCTGGGCTGTGCTTTTGTTGTTGTTGTTTTGTTTTTTAATACATGCATAGATTGTGCATGAAACTGTTCTTGAACTGGATCAAATCATTCTATTGTGAGGAGGAGACAGAATTCAGACATCTCCCCATTTGTGTGGATCTCTCTGAGCACTGTTCTGGGAAGTAAACATTGCTGCCTGTACCATGCTGCTCAGTTAACCAGATTCCTGATTTTTTACTTCAGTTTATTTGTGATATTTATTTATTTATTTATTTATTTATTTATTTATTTATTTATTTATTTATTGTTGTTTAAATTGGTGCTATGAAAAGTAGGAAGATGAGCTTTCATTGGGTTCAAAGATTCTTGGCTTTGATTGGCCAGACACGTAGATGAAGTTTCACTGGTAGTGTAGGTGTATTGACTGCTTTGAGCCTGGCTAGCAGCAGTGCTTGTTGTGGGGATCGATTTGTACTCCACAACAACAGGCTCCAAGCCAAACTGCAATGCTCCAGCCTGCAGGATTAGGACTGAGGTATCTGCTGTGCCTGTCAGTTCCACTGCAAATGCAGGAATCATTGATGTTAATGATTATTTTTTATTTTTTATTTTATTTTATTTTATTGCTTCTGCTGTGGTTGCTAGCTACTGGAGGGCAGTTTGTCTGAGGCTATCTGGGAACAGGGATGGTTTTGATGTACAGCAGCCAAAAAAATGGGTGCAGTCACTGCAGTCTGTTGCTCCTGCATGAGCACCTCTAGTATGGTTGAAGGTGGTGTGAAGTCCTAATGCTTGAAGAAACTATGCACAGAAGAGTCCATTCTGAAGTTGAAATAATACTGCATAGGAGGGTAGGTCTGTGTAGTGGATCCTATGTCCCAGTAGGAAAATTTAAAAACTGCACTTCAATTGGACTATTTTGCTTTCTTGCTTGCTGCCTTTCATGTGTATTTTCTGCTATAGAAAAGGAAGTGGATATATAAAAGTAAACACCTTTATACTTTGATTGTTTGATCTAGGTCATGTATGCATCGCATTCTAGTTTACTTTCTGTATTTAAGTACCTGGGATTAAAGCCAAGAATTTTCTGTCAAATAAAATAAATTTCTTGTAGAGACCTTCAAGACCTTCTTTGATAACTTTCTGACCTTGTGCATTAGCATTCTTACACAAACTACTCACACAAATCTGATGAGCCTAGTGCCTCATGCATCTTTCAGACCTTAGGAATACTCTCTATAGAACAACTCAAAATCTCCATCAATCTAAACCATCTGTAATATAACTATCTTTGTAATTTTATCACAAAATGAATTAATTAAAAAAAAAAAAAAAAAGTGGAGGTGTGTTTCGGTTGCGCCGCCCCCCCCCCCCCCCCCCCCCTTTTTTTTTTTTTTTCCTCTAATCCTCTTCTCTTCCTTACTTTCTATGTGTAGCCATCAGAAGTTCTTGGGGAACCTTAAAACCATGCAAATGCATTTCATCTAATATTTGACAGTATACCAGCATTGTTCACCAAATGACAAAATATATATATATATATATTTCAAATGCCAAGCCTAAATATCTACACCTTACCACAAATTTGTGATTCAGAGTTTTATTTCAGGAGCTTAATTGTTTTTCAATTCACTTTTCCCTGTCTTCTAGCAAAGGATGATAGAAACGAGCGTGAGAGGGGAAAAAAAAAAAAAAAAAAAAGTGAGAAAGAGCCCTACAACCAAGGTTAAAAAAGAAAGAGGGAAGGAAGGTGCCAGAGCAGAGGTTCCCATGAAGCTTGGGGAGAAACCATAGCAGAGAAGATAGACAGAAGACAGAATGTAACCCATGGAGCTGGGTGGGTATTTCCTTTTCAAACTGCAAATAAACTGAGACCTGTCAAGAGCCCACCATTGGAACACTTTTTGAAGTACTGTGGAAAGTACTTCTGCCTGTGGAAAGTACCCTAAGTGTTAACCCAAACTATTCTGTGATTCTGTGACCCACAGCAGAAGAGGGGAAAGTGTGAGGAGGAAGGAGTGGCAGAAAGGAGCTCTTACAGACAGACCACAGCCCCCATTTCCCATCTCCCCATGCTGCTCAGCAGGGAGGAGGAAATAGAGGAGCTGGGAACAAAGGACTGAACCCTAGCCTGTAAAGAGGGGTAGGGAGTTACAGGTGGGGGGAAGGTGGGAACTTACAGTTTTTGTCATTTCTCACTATCAAAAACTATCTCACCAAGATGATTGGCTCCAGGGCAAATGGAGGTGGGCAACCAGGGAGGGCAACCAGGATGTGGCATGTCAGTCAGGGAGTGGCATGGCAGTTTGCATGGCAGTTCAAGCAGGGAGGGTGCTCTTACCACTGTTTTCCAGTGGTATTTGTAACCTGCTTGTGAAGAGCCCAGCCATGGTATCCACCCTGCAGAAAGCCATTGCCTCTGTGCCTCTTGTGGCCTCTCCAGCCACAGATAACCGATGTGGCTACCCAGACAGGTCTCAGGGAAACATAAGACTCTCCATGTCTTGGGCTGCAGGGTGTGCCTGAATCTTCTGTCAGTGCCTGACAGAAGTAGTGTGGGTATGCCTGTGGGAGGTGTGCCCAGTTTGATGAACTGCTCGGCCTTGTGGCAGAGCTTCAGGGGGAAGTAAGTAGGCTGAGGAGCATCAGGGAATCAGAGAGGAAAATTGACTGGTGGAAGCATACTCTACAATCTCTGAGACAGACTCATGAGCCAGCCACCACACAAGAGACAAAGGTTCCCCCATTCCACTAGGCAGTAGGAGGGGACCTAGGACAAAGGGGGGAATGGAAGAAGGTTTCTGCTTGGGGTGGTAGGTGAGCCCTCTCCTTGAGTACCTCACCTTCCCGGGTACCCTTATGGAAAAGGTATGAGGCTCTAGAACATGACAGTCAAGCAAACAACAATGTAGATGAAAGCCCATCCCAGTTGGAAGGGGTGACCAAGGCAAGGCAACCTACCTTCCCACATCACTACATCTTCTATCAAGAAAGAAAGAAGGGTTATTGTCATAGGGAACCCTTCTGAAAGGGACAGAAGGCCTGATTTGCCATCAGCACCCAACCCAAAGGGAAGTCTGCTGCCTCCCTGGGGCTCGGATAAGAGACATTGCCGGGAAAGTCACTTGCCAGGTATGGCCCTTTTACTACTACCTGATACTGTTTTTTAAAGCTGTTAATGACGAGGTAGCAAGGAGAAGTCCAAGGGCAATCAAAACAGACTTTAGGGCTTTGGGTGACTGGTTAAAGGATCGGGGGCATAGGCTGTGTATGCCTCTGTCCTTCCAGTAGCAGGGATCAACATTAACAGACAGACTCAGTTCATCAATATGTGGCTCCGAGACTGGGGCTAGCAGAACTTTGAGTTTCTTTATCACAGGAAGGTCTACGCAACACCAGGCCTGCTGGCACCAGATGGGATGCACCTCTCTGAGAAAGGGAAAAGGATTTTTTCCCAGGAGTTAGCAGGGCTGTTTTAAACTAGAGTCAAAGGGGGAAAGGAATAAAACCAGGCCTGCTGGTGACACGCTATGGGATGGCATGCCAGAATCAGAGGGACTGTGTGCTAGTGAGGTCCTTCAGTCTGCTCCACAAGGTGCTACATACAGTGAGGACATTTGAAGTGCTTCTACACCAATGCAAGCAGCATGAGGGATAAACTAGAGGAGCTAGAAGTCTTGGCCAAGTCCAGGTGCTGGAAATTTGTCTGAGACATCTTTCCACAGGCATTTCTATTTATAAAAAGACTAAGATTTGTGTGTGGGGAAAAAAAAATTAAAAAAATTATTTTCCCCATTCAATACTCAGAATTCAGATAAGTGCTGAAAAATTAGGAATGACAATGTTGTACAAAGAGGACTCTACAAGTCTGACACTTGCTACATCCTATTCCTCCTTCTGAATCCCATACTTTTTAATGATAGTGAAAACAGTTGGTGGAGTTCATGACCTGCTAGACTTTCCCATTAACCCACACCCCCTTGCCGTCTTTGTCCCATTCTAACAAGAACTTATACAGCCACATCAATATCACATACTTCAGATCAGAATAAACAAGTTCAGGCTGTGTGTACTGAGAACACTGCAGCCACTGCAACACAGAGCTTCAAGTAAAGTAAATTAGTCCTCACACAGCTCTTACTAAGATAAATTCCTGATAAAATAAATTACCACAGCTAGAGCTTCAGGTCACTTAACTGGACTATATCCAGTAATTTATCTAGCTTCTTTAAATCTTGTATTGGATTCCCTGTACTCTGCTGCACAGTTCTATTCCTCTGTATTACTATAGGGTAGAGATGCCCTTTAAAAAGGAAATCTGAACAATTGTGTGGATAAATGGAAAGGAAGCCATCACAGCTGACTAATGGATTATTTCCTTTTCAGAATAAATAGCTGAGGAAGCATATCTGAGTGAAAGAGGAATTATAATGGACATTTTGATGTCACCTAAGCTGTTATTTTGTAAATAAATTGTACTACCAAAAAGTAGCTTTTGTCATAATTACAATGATAAAATTCAAATCAATGTAGAGTACATTTTATGTAAATGGACTCTGAAGACAAATATGTTTTTCAGTGCCCTGGGATGTACATTTAAAAATAATATTTCCAAGTGTTTGAAACAGCACTTACTATTCCTATCTGCAATGTCTTAAGAAAAAAAACTGTATCAAAAATATCATATCTAATCCCTTTTGTTACTGGGGTGGTGGTGTGTGTGTGTGTTGGGGGGGAGGGGGTGCCGAAGGGTAGAAGGACTGCACAATTTAGGAATTACTTTTATTTTGAAATAATATGATTTGTCAAGTTAGGACTTGATCCATGGGAAAAGGTGCCGTAGTTGGTGTTCTGTACTGATGTATTGACATTTCTGTGGATAGAGCAATGAAGTTCTAAGAAGTGTAAAACTTAGTTGTGTCATCTAAAATGTATTTTCCTTTTTATGTACTTCTTTAAAACATATTGATATATCCTACATCTGAAAATGTCATTTACCAGGAGGCTTTGTTTGAATACAGCCATCGATCAAAAGACTTCCTAATAATCAAACTTACACAAACATCAAAGTGTTTCAGTAAGCTACATTTTGTTTTCTCAATATTCATTAAAGCAAATGAACACATTTTCAGTACTGTAATTGTTGAAAGTATATTGTCTAAAAGCTGATATTTAGCACAGTGTGGTATATTCCACCAGTGAAATTACTTCTATCATATTAAGTAATTTTTTACCACGTATACAACATACAATTTATCAAATTATTCTGGACATAAAAATTGCCAGCCTCGGATTCAAAATTAATTCCATTTGATATTTTCAAAATAGTTTTGCATTTTTTTTAAATGTAACAATCTTGCACATTTACTATTTAGTATTACCTTATACTAACTTGATGAAAATATATTTGGAGAATGACTTTTTACTGATAATGATAGGACAAGGGGGAATGGTTTTAAGCTAAAAGAGGGAAGATTTAGATTGAATGTTAGGAGGAAATTCTTCACCCAGAGGATTATAAGGCACTGGAACAGGTTGCCCAGAGAAGTTGTGGATGCTCCATCCTTGGAGGTGTTCAAGACCAAGGTGGACAAGGCCCTGGGAAACCTGATCTGGTGGGTGGCATCCCTGCCCTTGGCAGGGGCTTGGAACTAGATGACCTTTAAGGTCTATTCCAACCCAAATTATATGATTTTATGATATTTAAATAAAATAATAGACGTGATGAAAGAAAAATAGTCTTGGATATGATACAAATTCTTTCTGAACTTGAAGTGGCTAAATGCATACTACAAATAAAATAAAGCATAGGTTCTGTCAATAACCGTATAAATACTACTTTGTTTTTAACATTTGATTTTTTAAGATGTGATAAAACTTTTATACAAAGACAAAGTTCCTAAATGCTCTCACATATTCTGGTCTCCAGGAAACTTCTAAATTAAATTGAGGTGCTTAGAAAAAAATAAAAAATAACGAGAAAGGGGTCTTCATTGTTTTAATTCCCTTTATATTTTAAATATTATTTGGCTATTTTTCTCAGAACTCAGCTAACTTTCTTCTCCCATACAAAATCAGAAACTGACTATGTAAGTCCTGTCATTGTTATCTGTCATTCATCCAGTTTTATCTGATCTTGATTTAAGTGGATTAGATTAACATTTGTGTAACACTTTCCCCTTGACCAATTTAAAAAACATTGATTATATTACTATACTGTACAGTGTACCAAAAAAAAAAAAAAAAAAAAATCAATATCCATAGATCCATAGATGGCTTAAAGTTTAATGTGATTCTAAATGATTTTACACTTCAGGAAGATGTGATGGTTCCTCTAGAGAACACTATAAAAACCGCTACAGTCAATTCTGAAATTAGTCTTTTTTTAATTATTATTGTTAAATATTAATAATCCATATTTTCAAATAATAATATAACATTAATATATACATGTGATAAAACTAAATTTATAACTAACTAAACTAAATTTAATAATCACAAGTTATAACTAACTAAACTAAATAAGATCCCCTGCTCCTGCGTGGGATCCTCTCCATGTGTTGCAGCTCTGGCCTGGGGCCTGCTCCTGCAGGGGCTCTTCATGGGCCACAGCCTCCTCCAGGCCACATTCATCTGCTCCATCGGGGGCTCCTCCACGGGCTACAGAGTAGAGATCTGCTCCGCTGTGGGACCCATGGGCTGCAGGGGGACAACCTTCTCCACCAGGGGCCTCTCCACAGGCCACGGGGGAACTTCTGCTCCAGCGCCTGGAGCACCTCTTCCGCCTCCATCTTCACTGACATTGGTGAGGGCTGTTCCTCACTCTCTCAGCTGCTGTTGAGCAGTAATTGTGTTCTTGTTGTTGTTTGATTGTTTTGTTTGTTTGTTTGTTTTGTTTTGTTTTGTTTTTTTCCCTTTCTTAAATCTGCTCTCACAGAGGCACAAACAACATTGCTTATTGGCTCAGCTCTGGCCAACGGCAGGTCCCTTTGGAGGCAGTTGGTACTGGCTCTGATCAAACAGCTTTTGGATTCTTCTCATAAAAGCCACCCCTGCAGCCCTCTGCTACTAAAACCTTGCCACGTAAACCCACTACATTAAGACATTCCAGGAATGTCCATTCCAACACTTTTTTGCTTGACATAAATACCGTTCTTACTTACTTAGTCATCTTTATGAATACAGCAAATACTAGTTGTGAATCTTGTAGTATAGAATTATAGAATTCCCTGAGTTGGAAGTGAACCATGAGAATCAGAATCCAGCTCCTGGCTCCTTTACGACAAAATCATAGAATCATTAAGGTTTGAAAAGATCTCTAAGATCATCTGGTCCAACCATCCCCCTACTACCAACATTACCCACTAAAACAAGTCCCTAAGCTTCAAGTCCAACCTCTCCTTAAACACCCCTAGGGATGGTGATGCCACCACCTCCCTGGGCAACATGTTTCAATGCCTCAATACTCTTTCTTAGAAGAAATGTCTCCTAATTTCCAAACCAAGCCTCCCTTAGCACAACCTCAAGCAATTTCCTTTAGTCCTATCACTGGTTATCTATGAGAAGAGGCTTACCCCCAGCTCCCCAGAACTTCCTTTCAGGTAGCTGTAGAGAGGAATAAGGTCTAAAAGGATAAAAAATCTTGAAAATAAAATGCTTCAGGAGGAAGAATTTTGTGTGTGTGTCATAGTGTAGTATTAGTTTACTAGTGAAGAGAAAGATCAAAAAACAAATAAGAATATAGGTCTGTAAAATAAGACCTACATTTAAAATTTAAAGTGTTCCCAAATACATTAAATAGTCACTAATTCAAAGGCAAAGTAAACAAGGTATGTCAGTTGCGTATTAGCTAGGGAGAAAATGGAGTAAGACTATGTAAATATCCCACTGTCTTGAATTATAAATCAGAAATTCCGAAGTCTACATGAAAATTTGAACTATGGTGACATAAATAAATATATATTTTTTCAATAGGTTATTATAAATTTAATTACAGCTCAACAGTTAACTTCATTTGGCAATGGTATGTTTTTATAGACTGGTGAAATATTTATTTCAGGAGAAGTAAACTTGAATACTCTATGATGTAGATGTGAATCTTAGTTCATGTTTTTATCATCATAGTAGTATGAACATGTAATTCATACACCCACAAATGTGAGTGAAACAAAACAAAACAAAACATACACACACACAAAATCAAAGAAACAAAAATCCCCCATATTAATACTACACTCTGTCCTGTGACAGTTTTTAGGGGTTCATATTTCTACTAGAATATTTATTTTTGCTATCCCAAAGTTGAAAGACCTGAAAACTTTGGCACCAGTTTGTCAGATAAGGGAAAACCATTAACAAAAGAATTTGTTGTAGACATTATATTTATGTTTTTAAAATTAAAGTGTTTGACCCTTGCTACTTCCTTGATGGAAAGAGTCCTTGAGGATTGTAGATCATGAATGGCCTTCAGTACATTGAATCTGGGTGACAATTAAAACTTACTCAGTTTCCACTCCTTTAAACTCCATAACACATAGCCATTGGAAATGAAGTACCCCTATCTGAGTACATTGATGGATTGGTAATACAAGTAATTTTCAGTAGTTCTAATCAGTCTAGAGGTTAGACACACGTTATTTTAAAATAGTTTTTCATAAATCTCAAGTTGATAAAAATAATGGAATGTTAAAAATACGAGATGCCCATTTTCACTTTGCTTTGAAATTATTATTTTTTTGGTCCCTCTTTATAGATTAAGGACATTGTTTTAATATAGGATTATTCACTTATTAGATGGCTCATAGAAACGAGGTATCTTAGTAGTCAGACATCGTGTCTTAACAAATAAAGAGTACATTTCACATGCAAGAAAAAGTGTGCTGGTATTTGAGGAAGAAGCACTGAAAAGGTTCCGTGTCAACTTTCCTTTATATTTGACTCAAAATTGTTGGTTTATGAAAAGAAAAGCTGGACTAAGATTTTGTAATATTTCTGTTCCCTTTGGAGAGATTTTCACTTCTAACTGTTCTACAGTTTCGTAATTCTGAGGGAATATACAGATTTTGATGCATCTGATTGCCAAATAGGGAACTATGTCTGCAGTGTGTCTCCAAACTTTTAAATTTGTTTTTCTTCTCTTGCAGGACAAGATAAGACCTTGCTTCAACAAGTTTTATCAATAATAACATAAGGAATTTACAAAGTTGAATGACTTAGACAAGAAAGTGAAAAAGCAACACCACACGGGTATTAAAATTTGTTATGCTGAACAAATTCTACACATCTTTATGTATAAAACTACAGCTGAGACTGAGTGTTTATCAAACTGCAACAGGGGCATTTGCAAAACTATGAAAATATCTGATTTAGTTCTGGCAGTCAACTGGAAGATTCCTTCTCTTTGGAAGAGAAGGTGCATACAACTTTAATGAGGAGTGCTTTATAAGGGGTATTACTGTACACAAATTTGGTTTCTACATAATAAACACCGTAGTGAGATTAGCCAGAAGCTGAGCAAATGAGAATTAATATCAAACACTGCTGTTGGTAACAGATTTCTGTTCCTTTTCATGGTTGTCATGAATTTACAAGCTTTGCATTTATATGACAGACATTATAACACCCTCATCCTCCCAAACAAAACTCAAAATAAGTACTCAGAATAAAACATTTTATAAAGTTTTCTTCAGAACTCTTGCTTATGCAACTTGATAAACAAGTCAAGTTTTCCTACAACACTAAACTTCTTAACACAGAAAACCCAAACAGATTCAAATTAATTTTTTAAAAGTAAAAAATCTAATGTAGAAGACTCATTCAAAAGAAATGCTACAGGGTCATTTTAATAAGGAGCATGAAGCAGTAAGCTATCAGTATGGTAATTAAAATCAATGAGTGTCCATAACCATGCCTGAAGATGTGAAGAAGGTTAAAACTAATTAAAAATATCACAAAAGGTCTTTCCTTAATGATTGGAGAGATGCCTTGGTGGATAGCACTTTGCAACATATCAAGGGAAAACAGGTACAAAGTGTTTTATCTGTTATAAAAGTGTAATTTTTATGCCCTGAGAGAAGGGAAACATTAGACTGTTCAAATGCAGTGTTATGTTGCTGGCTTTCAAACATCGTCAGTTCTCCAAGCTACTGAACCTATTTCTGTTAAAATGAATGAGAATGTTTCTATTTGATATACAAAGTTTGGATCAGGTTCTACTTTTTCTTTTGCAGCAGGTGATGAATTAGAAAAGCTAATTCATATATTTAGTTTTCTGGATTGAAAAGATTTGTGTTTTGGAACCACAGAACTATTTGATAGGCCCTTATCTCCAACCCAGACAAGTTGGATTAAGGGCTTCTGGCCTTTTGTGCTTATGCTCCTTGTCATACACTAAAGAATTCACTACTGGATGCTGTATTCACAGAATCACAGAATCACAGAATTTCTAGGTTGGAAGAGACCTCAAGATCATCAAGTCCAACCTCTGACCTAACACTAACAGTCCCCACTAAACCATATCCCTAAGCTCTACATCTAAACGTCTTTTAAAGACTACCAGGGATGGTGACTCCACCACTTCCCTGGGCAGCCCGTTCCAATGTCTAACAACCCTTTTGGTAAAGAAGTTCTTCCTAACATCCATTCATCATCATTGTAGAGAATACCCAGACATGATTATACTTAATAAATAGTCAGAAAAATTCAAATATTTCACTCAGGCCTTCTATTGCTAAATTTAGTGCAAAGATTGCTAGAGTTATAATAATAACAAAACATCATCAACAACAGAACAGTAAGAACAATAATAATAAAATAGTAAGAGGTTAAATCTGGTGAATTAAAGATTTTAAAACTATTTTTTAATCCCACTGATTAAAGAGTAAAACTTTACTCATTTCTATAAAGAACTATGGAGCAATCCTGAAATATTTGACTAGTCATTGCATGTATTTCTCTTTACTGCTTGTCGAAAGTTATGATAACATGTCTGAATTCCCAACATCCAGAAAAACTGACCATGGATCTACTATTATATTTGAAATCAAAAGCATTGTTCAGGTAGTAAATTCAAATTCTGTTTCCTGTGTAAGGGCTAAACTGTACTGCTTTTGTCTTCTATCCAACCCAACAGCGTATTGAAATGTATTTCTGCTCCAAGCAATAAGAGTACAGAGCTGATTCTGTGCACCAGCTACCAATTCCAGTCATAATAGCAAGCTTTGCTACTTTTTATTCTGGTTGACCTTACAGTAAACACAGCTAAAACAGATTCAAGTATGAATCCTATTATACTTTGTGCATCATCTGAGCTGTTTACTATACTGAAGGCAATTACAGCTGTGCAAACCCAGTGGCAGTGTTAGTGAACACAGGTGCAAACAAGGGACTAATTTGGCCTGCAAAACCTTTATTATTGGTGATAATAGATGAGCTGTAAAGGAGCCAACTTAATTCTCAAAGCATAGGCTGGGTATGCAGGGCTGAGAATATCCAAGTGTTTACTTAAATGGGAGAACATGGTATACAAAAACATAGGCAATACACATAAATCCCCAGAGATTTTCCTCCTTTTTTTTTTTTTTTTTTTTTTTTTTCCCTTTCACAGAGTCACTTTTGAAAGTAGCAATGAGTTGTATGACAATGACAATGCTAATACAATGTTAATACAATGTGAGGGGATCGCCATTGTTACATTTAGTTATACTACAGGAGAGAGTAAGAAAGGGAAAGGGAGAAACATTTTTGTAGAAATATTACTGGTCATGCAATTATTTCTTATAAAGAAAGAAAACTGAAGGGTAACAAATTATTTGTATATAGTATGTGAATTCTATCATTTAAAAATAATGAGTACTGTATATGGGGATAAAGGTAATTTAAAATGTCAAGAAAGGACAGACAGAACTGAAGAAGACGGGAAGGAACAATAGTGATGATATTTGATAATTTATTGATTATACTAATCAATTATATGCATAAAAAATTTCCCTTTACTGAGGCAACATTGCCTTTATGATATATCTAGTGTTTCCAGAAAGTTTGGCTTTTGTGAATTAAATTTAGCCTTTATTCTTCTTTAAACCAGAATACTCATTATGATTTGTTTTAGTACAGGTATTGAATAAAAGTTGCATTCCTTTTCTTTCTACTGCTCCTGCTTGTCCAACTCAGCAGGTGGCTAAACACCACATAGCCATTTCCTTGCTCCACTCCAGTAAGACGGGGGAAGAGGAAAAAAAAAATAAAAAAAAAATCTTGTGGGTTGAGACAAAGACAGTTTAATAGGAAAGTAAAGAGGGGAGGAGGAGAGAGAGAATTTACAAAACAAGTGATGCACAATGCAATTGTTCACCACCTGCCAAACGATGCCCAACCAGACCATGAGCAATAGGAGATTCCCTCCCCCCAGAACCCCCCCCCCTCTCCTCCCCCGTTTCATTGTTGAGAATGATATGGTATGGTATGGAATATCCCTTTGGCCAGTCTGAGTCAGCTGTCCTGGTTCTGTACCCTCCCAGCTTCTTGTGCACCCCTAGCCTCCTTACTGGCGGGGCAGCATGACAAGCCCAAAAGTCCTTGACTTAGTGTAACAACTGCACAGCAACAACTAAAACACTGGTGTGTTATCAACATTATTCTCATCCTAAATCCAAAACACAGCACCATGCCAGCTACTGTGAAGAAAATTACCCAACTGAAACCAGGACAGTTGGAGAAATGTACTTCAGGACTAATAATCTTTCCTGTTACGATAAGGTCCAGTTGCTCTTAAACTTTCTTTTTAAAGTGCCTAAAGTAAATTTTACATTGAATGAATAAGATAAACATATTTGAGAACTTGTTCCTTTTAGTTGTTTTTCCTTGTGTTCTGGTTTCAGTTAGGACAGAGTTAATTTTCCTCCTAGTAGCTGGTAGGGTGCTATGTTTTGGATTAGGATGAGAAGAGTGATGATAACATGCTGATGTTTTAATTGCTGCAGAGCAGTGCTTACACCAAGCCAAGGACGTTTCAGCTACTCGCTCTGTCCTGTCAGCGGGCAGGCTGGGGGTGCAGCAAGAGCTGGGAGGGGACAGACCCAGGACAGCTGACCCCAACCGGCCAAAGGCGTATTCCATAACATCTGACATCATGCTAAACAATATATAGGGGTGGCTAGCCGGGGTGGGGGGGGGCAGCTGCTCAGGGGTAGGCTGGGCATTGGTCAGCGGGTGGTGAGCAATTGCATTGTGCATCACTTGTTTTGTACACATTATTATTAGTAGTAGTATTATCATTATTATTATTATTACTGTTATTATTTTTCTGTCTTAATAAACTGTCATTATCTCAACTCACAGGCTTCACTTTCCCATTTCTCTTCCCCATCCCAGAGAGGGAGGGAGGGAGAGTGAGGAAACAGCTGTGTGGTGTTTAGCTGCCGGCCAGGTTAAACCACAACACCTTGTAAATTTAACTGATAAATAGAAAGTATCTCTACATTGAATATATTTTGTCTCAAATCCTGTCTTTGCTCTGTTAATGACATCTGATCTTTTTTTTTTTTTTTTTTTTTTTTTTTTTTTTTTTTTTTTTTTTTTTTAAGCCAAGTTTCCGAGTCATAGAGTTGACTGAAAAAAATATAAGGCATTAATTATATTTGAATGATGACTATTCCTCTGAAATTCAGTTAAAATGTAGCAAATGGGATTTACATAACCTATGTTCATTTGGAGTGCAACATTTATCTATCTTGGGTCATTTTATTAAGATTGCCATAAATTAAAACAATGATATAAAGAGTAAGTATTAGATACAAGTAATTATCATCTGTAGCATCAAAGGAAATCACAGCACTTAATTCACCAAAGCATTTCACCAAATGCATTTGTGAAAATAATTACTTTCTTGTCTGTAATATGCTTTTTGGTATAATACATCTCTTACATTGTTTTTTTTTTTTTTTTTTTTTTTTTTTTTTTTAAAATATTTATATGTTTTTTTTTTTTTTTTTTTTTTTTTTTTTTTTTTTCCAGTCAGATAAGGGTTTTTAACAGGTGTGTCATAATTAATCTATTAAAGCAAGTTCAAAGGTATCAGACTAAAGAAAAATGATGAACCAGTCCCTCCTTACTGCCTGGATAATTTCATAAGTTGATGTTGCGTATGCCATGCTCATATTAAAAGTATAAATTATGCATATTGGAATGCGTAATCATCTAACTTTCACTTACTAATTTTATAAGTCTTTCTGTTTGAAGGAAGAGCTGAGAAAACGTGTTTTTTTTGTTGTTGTTGTTTGTTTGTTTTATTTTTTTAATTTATTTATTACCCTTTGTTTGACGGCTTATTCTTCAGGATTCTCATGCAAAAACACGTACTTAAAAATAATAAAAATAATAATAAAAGGTAGAGATAAAAGACAGATATGGCCGTCGTTTGGGGGCTTCTGCCTTGATTCTTGAAGCCGTTATTTGAAGAGTTATATATAATGATCATTATTTCACAGATGGTTGAAATAATATATATATATATATTTAAATGAGCTGAGGTGACTGGACATTCATTGAGTACATTCTGGAAGGTGAAGGTTCTATTGAATCTGAGGCTACATTATATTGGATGGTTCTGTGGACACTGAAGTCTAAACAAGTCATTCATTTAGAATCATAGAATCATAGAATATCCTGAGTTGGAAGGGACCCACAAGGATCATTGAGTCCAATTCCTGGCTCTACCCAGGACCATCCTAAAATTAAATCATGTGTCTGAGAGTGTTGTCCAATGCATCTTGAACTCTGGCAGGCCATGAGTACTTCCCTGTGGAGCCTGTTCCAGTGTGCAATCACCCTCTCAGTGAAGAACCTTTTGCTAACATCCAGTCTGAACCTTCCCTGATGCAGCTTCATGCTCCTCCCTTGAGGAAGATTCTGCTTCATGCTGTTCCCTGAAAGAAGAGACCATCATCTCCCATCCTGCTTCCCCTTGTGAGGAAGCTGTAGACAACAATGAGGTCTCCCCTTTGTCTCCTCTTCTCCAAACAAACCAAATGATTTCAGCTCTTTAGTTGACAAAGATGTGCTTAAAATGATGTTGCCATTTAAGTGAGATGCCATTTCCAGGTATATTACCCCAGTAAAATGGCTGTTATACAATTAGAAGCAGCCCAATTATTTTAAATTCCTGATAATTCCACCAAAATTAGTGAAATTAATATCATTCAATTCAATTGTTATTTTGTCAGATATGTAGTCCTTACATATACATATAGTCAAAATCTGAAATAAAAATAAATAAATAAATAAAAATAAAAGTCTCTGAGAGAAATGAGAATGTACTAACAAAATTTTCAGTTCTGCCACTTGATATGTCCCTGTACTCTCATCCTCCTTCTGAGTAAGGAAACATAATGTTATTAATTTCCAGACTACATGGATATAAAATCTTTTGGAATCATGATGTGAGATTATTCAAAAACTTGAAGAATACAAGGCTATTTCTTCTGAATTAAAGTATATCTACATGTCAGTCACCAGTTTTCTAAAGGAAAACTCTAAAATAAAGTCAAGTTTTAATAGCCTCTTTATTCATGAAAAAGAACATTTTACTGACTTCCTTACTGAATTTGGTTATATTTCTAATCTTTCTAATCTTCTCAGAAGTGTAAAGACCACAGTTTGTTTGATGGTCAGTAATAATAACATGGC
This sequence comes from Oxyura jamaicensis, assembly GCF_011077185.1. NCBI lineage: Eukaryota > Metazoa > Chordata > Aves > Anseriformes > Anatidae > Oxyura > Oxyura jamaicensis. The sequence goes on from NC_048893.1 coordinate 167,927,432, forward strand.
TTGTACATTATTAAAATAGAAGGGAATATAATGTAAACAACACTCTTCTCAGTGGATTTGTTTAGAAGTAGCTTGACTTACTCATCATTTTCTTGAGACTTGGAAAATTTAAATTTTCATGATGTTAGGTAATTGCCAATTACAAAGGGAATGCTAGAATTATATTTTAACATAGTTGCAGCTTATTTTAACAGTAGCAGTAAATATTAATTTGATTACATTTTCAAATATCACTCAAGGTTTTTACAAACCAAGTTATTCTGTTTCTGCAGAGGGAATTAAATTATATGGCAGAACTTTAAAAAGGACATGTGTGTACACCTGCAGAAAATGGTTTCTGGGAAAAGAAAATGTGTTAAACCAAGGCTAATGGCAGGAACAAATCTGAGCTGTAACTTTCCTTTACTAAAGACTCAATAGAAGTTAAGTTTGTATATGTATATAATGAGAAAGAAGATAGATAAATTTCAAAGAAAGAACATTAATACAAAAAGAGATGACTTGACACTTCTTTGTTTCAGTTGCACAGATTCAAAACAGGCACATTACATATGTAATCCCGGACAACATGCTCATTTGTTTTATCAAAAACAATTTTTTTTTTGTTGTTGTTCTTGTTGTTTGTTTTGTCACAACAGACTTCTAAGTTGTATAACATGACTAAATCTTTAGAGGTAATTTCAATTTTAGCAGTATCTGGCATTTTGAAAGAAAAACATAATTTCTGATTTCAAACCAGTAAAAGGTTTTTCTCTATTTTTATACTGTAACCTTTTCTACTCTTTTTTTTTTTTTTTCTACTTCAGAAATGTACTATTGCCTCAATTCTGAGCTGTTTAGATTAATTAGGAAGGGATATGTTGCAACTACCTTATATTTAGGGGATATTATTAATCAAGCATTTATCCTTCCTCAGTTCAATCTAGAAAGGATTCTTTAAACACACATTTTACACAAGCAAAAATAGCTTCATGTGGTTATTAAGAATGCAAGGGAAAGACATAGAAGAGCTTTCAAATGTAGATAATTAATGAACCAAATTACATAAAGCTAACTAGAAGTTTATGAAGTTTCAGTAAGGAAGAAGAAAAAAGATTCAAGATACTCACAGAATGGCAAGTGAGTAGCCAGTAACCGACTTATCTTGTACAGTAACATTTTAACATCTTTTTTTTTTTTTTTTTGAAAGATTTCAGTTTCACTAAATATAAAGAATGATTTTTGTTAATTTCTTTGCTTTAAATTTCAAAACATGAACAGATACCCTTTCTTTAATCTGGGAAGGTTGTGAAAATTATTTTTATGTACCATCTTGTGCTGATGGATAAAACACTCATTTTTCAGGTGAGGAAGTTCAGAAGGAGAACTGGAGAAGATGTGTAAATTGACATCTTTACAATTGGTTAACAATGAAATATTCACTACTTTCAGCTAATCTTCCTACAGGAAAACAGAAGCTCCAACTCACACTGCAGTGTTTGTAATCACTTTTATCTTTTTGACAGCCTCCACAGAAGCTCTGCTGATGAAGAATGCCTATCAATATGACAACACTGTGACTCGATGGCTCACATTGCGGTTTCATTGTGATGGCTTTCATTGCGGTTTAATCCAACAGGCAGCTTAACACTACACAGCTGTTGGCTTACTCCCCCCTGCACTGCCACACTTGGGTGGTGGAGAGAATTGGGAAAAAAAAAAAAAAAAAAAAAAAAAGGTAAAAAACTTTTAAGTTGGAATAACGACAATTTTAATAGGACATAAAATGAAGGGAGAATAATAATAATAGTAATAATAGCAATAGTAATAATAGCAATAATTATTAATACTATTAATAATAAAGAAAATAGATATAAAATAAGATATGCACAATGCAGCTACTCACTACCCACCAACCAATGCCCAGCCAGACCCTGAGCAACAGCAGCCCTCTCCCTCTACCAATTCCCCAGAGTTTTATTGTTCAGCATGACACCATATGGTATGGAATATCCCTTTGGCCAGTTTGGGACAGCTGTCCTGCTTCTGTCCTCTCCCACCTTCTTGTGCAGGCCCAGCCTCATCACTGGCAGGGAAAAATGAGAAACTGAAAATTCCATTGCGCTTTTTAAGCACTTCTCTGCAATAACGGAAAAAGTCTGTTAACACCATTATTTTCACCTACGTTCAAAACACAACACCATAACAGCTACTAGGTGTGGTAGTAGTAGGAAGTTGTTTTTGTTTTTGTTTTCTGAGAAGAAAATTAACTCTGTCCCAGCCAAAACCTGGGCACCTTTGCTAGGCTACTAGGTTCATGCTGTTACTCGTACTAGGATTCACATTTCTGAAACAGCAGGGTCAGCTCCAATAGAGGTTAAACTATTACTGAACTAACATCTCGAAGAAAAAAATGTTAACGCTTACTTCTTTGCCTATGTTTCATTAGCATATCAATTTGCATAAATAAAGTGCAGTAAATTTATTCCTGTTGACTGGACAAATAAGCTAGATCTCAATTCCTCAGGTTTATATACTTTTTAATTGCAGTTTAAGCTTTTCTGCACTAGACAGAGTCCTTGTAATTCTTCTAAGTAGATCACTGACGATTTTTGAGCGGAAATAGGCATTTTTTTTCCTTACTTTGTCTTTCATGAAGGAAATATGATCACCTTAGGATGATCAACTTAGGAGCAGTCTGGAAGATAAGTTTTGCAAAATAAGAAGTTTTTCAGTTTGCAAATGCAATAGGGAAATACCACACTTCTGTTTCTAAACTTCTCTTAAAACCGAAGTAAGGCTTTTAAGTTTCAGTAGGTTTGATAAATAGGAGCTTTACTACTGTGTAGACACTTAGTCAGAGAACAGGACCAGGTCAAAAGTGTTTCACTGGTTCTCTTTTTGAGAATTAATTCTTAATTCATAAACAATAAATTCATAGTTATTTTAAATACTCATTTCTAATTAAGTAAAGAAGGACACAATTCCGTAGTAAAAATATACAAATTAATAATCATAATAAATATATAAAGACCGGAGTCTTTGTATATAATAATAATGAATATATAAACCGTGGAGGTCGTCTGAGCTCTGTGCGATGTTTTGTTGCACAGAGATGACCCAAATACACATTTTGCTCACTTTTTCATTGGTATAACTCCAGAGTTTGGAAAGTAGTTGAAATTTACACCAGCAACGTAGGACCTATGAATTGGTTGAATCAATGGTTATTAGATAAGCAAACATATAATGAAATTCCAGTGAATGATGGACAAGGAATTCCCAATGATGTCTGAAATAAAAACATGCACAGGAAAGTTTTTTGTTGTTGTTGTTGTTGTTGTTTTTTACCCATTTCTTCATTTAATTTTAACAGAGGCTTTCAAATGTCAATATATGTTAAAAGAAAGCTAAAATACAGCAAAAAAATATTTAGTTAGAAAAAAGGGTCCTTGACTTTAAGATTTATTAATCTGTTGGCACCATATGAGTTATGATCTATTAACACCACACTAAAATGCTGTCTGTGTGCAGTGTGAGACTTTCTTTGAAATAGGTTTATGGTATATTCTCACCTGTATGTGAAACCTACACATTTTTTTAGTCGTTGTGATTTGTTTTGTTTTTTGGCTGGGGGGGGGGGGGG
>NC_048893.1:167931156-167950261 GCF_011077185.1 Oxyura jamaicensis
GGGGGGGGGGGGTTGCTACTGTAATGTAGGAAATGTTATAGTATTATAGCATCAAACAAAATAACTAATATTGTCAATCAGAAAAAAAAGCCCTTTTTTTTTTTTTTTTTTTTTTTGGAGCTGGAGTTTATAATTTTCTTTTTCTATACTATTAGGTTGTAGTCTATATTACCCTGCTCTTTCTAAGGATTATAGAGTACTCCATAAATGGAAATCTCTCCATTTCAGTTCCAGCTGAAGTGGAAACATTTGAATCTTATACCAGAAAGGAATACATATGCTGAATCAAATTAATAGTTCTATGTGCTTAATGACCGTGTCTAATCTTTTATGACAGCTGGTACCTGACAGTATATTATTTATCCTAGACTGTGCTTCACTAGCTGTTCAATAAGCCTTTTCATGGAACTGAGATTTGCTGAGTAATACAGTTATTCTATCTTGCTCTTATTCTACAGTAGAATCGAGTTGAAACTATTTCAATTTCTATCAGTGCAATACAAATTTTGAAAATAAATAATTCTGTCGTGGCTGAAATACTTGTAGTAGTTCACCTGTAGGGTAAAAATATGTTTAGGCAGCCAAACCTCCTACAATGCAATAATGCAATCACATTTTGCAACAAAGGGATGAAATTAAAAAAAAAAAAAAAAAAAAAAGTTTTTTAAAAAAGTAAAAAAAAAAAGTAAAATTCTCAGCTTCATTTATTTAAGTCACAGTGATGAGAATTGCAAAAGACAAACTGTCCTGAGGGGTTAGAGAAGGAAGGCCTAAATGTATGCTCTGGTTTCCAAAAATTTGAGCTCCCACTGAGATTAGTACAAGCTCAACAAGTACAAGCTCAAACTGCTCAACATTTTCGTAAATCAGATTGTTGCTCTTTCTATTAACTTTGACTACCAAAGTATCTTGTCTATTGAATATACACCCTGTGGCATGGATAGATCAGAAAACATATGAAAGCTTTCCCTATTTCCACACAGCAGAAATAATGTTAACAACAGAGCAGAATCTACACCAGTATCAAACAGCATTGTTCATAGGTAGGTTTTAGAGTGTTTCACAAAGGGACAGAATCTTATGAATGTGTAAATACTTAGGAAACCACAGCTTGGTTTAATTCTGTTGAAGCAGCTGTCTGCATCTGTAGTATGCTTTATTGTTGTTTTTAAAACTGCTAAAAAAGTACTTAAGCAGAAAAAAAAAAAAAAAAAAAAAAAAAAAGGTGATTACCAATACCATGTGTGTGGTTGTTCCCTCCCCCTCTTGTCTCTACTAAAGCACATAGCACATACTAGTTAATTTTTCTGCAAAGGACAGAAGAATAAAATTCAAGAGAAGAACAAGGAGGAGATACTTCTCCTGCTTAAACAACTGCTCCCAGCTTCCTAAGGGTAAAGCTATGGATATCGACTCAATGCACAATACAATCGTATGTCTTGTATGATACACCAAAAGAAATAAAAATTTCAGAAGACTAGCTAAGAGTACATATGAAAAATATAAAACCTAAATAAGTACTAATTAATTCCAAGGAAGGTAATTTAATAAAAAAAAAATAAAAATAAGAAAATTAAAAAAAAAAAAATAGAAGAGAAAATGTAGGGAAAGCTGTTTAAAATCAGGGATGCAGATAAAAGTACATTAGCAGCCATGAATGAATGGCAAGAAATACAAACAAGTCTAACCTCTGTGCAGAAGAATGTCACCGATTTAAAAGTGAGATCCCAGAGATCAGGTTTACCTGTGGTAGAAATATATTAATGTAAGGCCTCTAAGTGGCCTGTAAGTACCAGGCTGAAAAAAACAAGATGACTTATTTGAAAGAGAAATAATTCACACATCTGACCAAGCAGGTCTTTAAATTATTGACTGACTGCACTCAAGTGAGTGAGCTTAATGTTGACCACATACTTTTAGTACAACTACTATTGAAATAAAATGTCCCACCAGAATGATTTATTTGGCTTTTGAATCAAAGCTAATCTGAACCTGTCTGTTTCATTTGTGCCTATAATAAATAAACAAACAAAGAAATTGGTTGCCCAGAAGGTCATAAATAAATAAGTAAATACATAAAAACATAAATAAATACTGCAATGAGACAAAGTTTCTGGGCACTAGAACATGATCCTCTTTGATGTCCAGCTTTTAGAAGATGCCTTTCATTTGCACTAAGAAGTGTTATCTCAGGCAATCACCAATGGTTAATTGAGAGTCAGGAACTTCCAGAGTTAAGAAGCTATTTCTATGTGGGTATGCCAGTTTAGAGTCTCATAAAGCCCCCTATCATAGAATGCAGACATATATATAAAGAAAGATAGGATATCACAGAAGTGTATTCATAGACTGGAAAACTACAAAACTAAGTATCAGTGAAACTTGAGACTTTTTTTTCACTTTTCAAAATAATAACTAAATATTACTACTTTTGCTAAGAGTTAGTTTAACTGAAACTGCTGTTCAAGAGATCAGAGATTTCTTTGTTGTTCTGCTTTCCAAAGATTAATTAAGTTAGTTTATACTAGGCATTCTATATTACACTGCCAAGTCAGATTCTTACCAACACTTTGCACAGGGTATTACTTCTTTTCTGTTTTCTCTCAGTTTAATTTCTACCTTTCAAACTGAGTGTTTGACCCACTAGATAAAATTATGAGTCTCACTGTGACAAATGTGTGTCTGCCAATGATTAGAAGAACATTGCTGATAAAATTAGGTGAAAAGCAACATAAGTATAGCTGAGGCTGTAAATATTTCATATTATATGAGATTTGTTTTTCATTCCAGCTTGATATTTTCCTTGATGTAAAAGTCTGTGTCAAACTCCTCTATAACATTGAACTAAGCACTTTTGTGATTAATTTTCTCTCTCAAAAAAGCAGCAGTACATTTTAATGTTTAAAGGTTTAAACTGCCTACTAGGCGACATGAAACATGAGCTACATGCACTTTACCTTTTTAACTCTACGGTGACATAGTTACTGAGAGAATCAATTCTAAATGTAATCCTAAATCACCTCTGATTTCATAAATTACTGAATTACTAAAGAAATCCTCATTCAGTTCTCTAACCACTTTTCAATCAATACATTAATGCCTTGATGTTTTTCTTTCTGATTAAAGCCTTGATGTTTTTCTTTCTGCTATTAAGGATAATTATACTTTATTTGAATGTTCTCTATTATTTTCTAAATTATTCATTTTCATGTGTTGGATGTGTAGGGAGCTTCTAGTGACAGTACTGTTCTTTGACACATATATATGTATATATTTGCATATGTCACATAAAACACAATAATACCTATTTGGTATGTAAACCAAATAGTTAAGATATGAAATAGTTTTCATATTTGGGATTATACATTCAGGATTTCTAAAGTTGGGGGTCTCTCACTGACTGCCTGGAAATGATAAGATACTTCTTACTCTGAATTTTTTCTCTGAATAATTGAGCCACAGCTGACAGAGGTCTATCTGCATTTGATTTGACCTCTCTTAGATACATTGATCAAAGAAAATTTTCTCATCAGACAGTCACCGGTATAGTTTGACCATGAATCTCTTCAACTGCTAATTTTAAAGAAATAACAATGAAAAGCGGTTTATAACCACAGTACAAATAAATCAATATATATATATGAATAGAAATTGACATCAATTCAGTCTAAAAACAGTAACAAGTTTGTTTCTTTTGGCCTTACAATAATGCAATAGATTAGAATTTCAGTATTAGTTGCAGGAGAAAAAGTGATCTTTGGTTTGTATTGCTTGTTTTTCTGAGAATCCTCAGTTTTGTAGATTTATATTGCCTGGTTTCAAACTAAAGAATCCCCCACAAAAAAAATAAATAAATAATAAAAAATATAACATTGGTTAAAGAAGTGAACTTTCAGAAGTTTTACACATTTCCCTATCAGTTATCAACACAAGTTCTCATATGACTTTAAAAATTCCATGATTAGCTGCTTATGGGACTGAGACTAAACTAGACCAAGTTTAGCATTACTTTTGTTCTAAAATACAAACAAACAAAAACCCTGGTTAAATTCATTTTGGACAAAATGAATGTTAACCCATAGCTTCATCTAGAAATCCTTCTCAACCTTACTTACAATGAAATTATTGCTGCAACAGACTCGATAATTTGTTAAACAACATGATATTAGAACAGTGTTTTATTTCAGTTAATTTACCTTAACAGAATATAACATCTATACCTTTACCTTCATAACAATTTTCATACAAATTTATTATAATAATTGAATTTCCCTTCTTCAACATTTAAATTTTATTCTGTTTTATTTACTTTTATTTATAAATAATGAAATATAAGTATCTATAAAGCATCAGAAATTTCATACAAAGAGCTTTAATTACAGCATTGGACATTAGAATAATGCTTTTAATGAGAAAATCTGAAAAGCTTATGTAAGAATATACAAAACAAAAACAAATATTTTAAATATTTTAAATAAAAACATGTAATTGAAGTATTCAGAAGCATTTGAAAAATGTTAAGATTCATTTAAATCATTCTATTTTTTCAAGATTTGGCGGTAAGCACACCACCACTAATAATATTTTGTTAGCATACAAATATATTTACTTAACTTCATGAAATATCTCCTTCCAGGAATAATGAAATTAAAACCCTTCTAAAATGGCAGGCCCCAGCAAACTGATTAAACATATGCTGATTGAAATCTCATAATTAGAGGGAGCATTATTTATTCATTTATTGTTTGTTTGTTTGTAAATAGAACAATTGCTTAACTATAGTTTATATCAAAATATTTATATCAAAATGACTTATAGAATACACTCACTCACTGCTTTCACTGTTGCAAGTCATGGAGACTACCTTGTCTGTAGTCGATCACACCAAAATTACCTTTACTTATGTACATATTTAAGTTCAAGCATATAGTCATTAAGTTCTACTTGCATGCTTTCAAGGTAAGTACACAGTTTTTCTAGAACTTTTATCAACTTTTGAAACTTAGTTCAAAATATAGATCAGATAATGGCAATACTAACTACAGTGAACTTGAAGGACAAAATCACTTGGTTATGCTCTCGTGACTTTTTGTATATAAAGTTTCAGGCCCATGAAAATGACTTCTATCTTGTTGATCAATATAGCATCTTGTCTTTGGAAATAATGAAAACTGATGAGCAGCTCACTGAGCATTAGATTATATCTGAACATAAGCAAAACCTCCAGGAACAGTAAATACTATGATACTGTCCAAAGCAGAAACTTCGATGACTATAGATAGATAGATAGAAAAAAAATCACTTCCCTGCCCTTCTAATATTAGAAACAACACATTAGTAGACTTCAAATAATTTTACAAAGCTTTAGATTAATGGAGTGAAATTACTTATATGGTTTAAAGGGATTATACTACAAGGCAGTCCCCATGTACTCAATCAGATCATGTACTGAATAAATGACAATTAGCACAAAATCATTAGAAAGATATTATGATATTTCCATTCTCTGTTGTCCAAGATAGGTATACTAAAACATCTCTATGCATATGTGATGTAAGGAAAATTAGACACCAAAAGCTTTAGATGAGTTCTCATTTGGACTGACAGGAACTTAGTAAACTTCAACAGGGTTAAGTGCAAAGTCTTATCCCAGGGAAGGAAGAACTTACAGGGAAGCAGGCAAGGCATGGAGCAGCTCTAGGGAAAAGGTCCCAGAGGTCATTGCAGAAGCCAACAATGTGCCCTGGCAGCAGGAAACATCAACAGCCTTGCAGGCTCTTCATGTATAGAAACATGGACAGTAGATCAAGGAAGGCAATCATCTACCTCATCACTCAGCACACATCAGGTCGGTTCTAGATGTCGTGCCCTGTTTTTGGCTGCCCTAAACCAAACTGGCTGCCCTAAACCAAACTGGAGTGAGTTCATCAGAGGTCACCAAGACAGTAAGAGCTGAAGCACTTGCCCTCTAAAGAAAGGCAGAGATTATGTGGCTGGCCCAGCCTCTTTAAAAATTGCCTAGAGGGAACCTCAGAGCAATCCCCAATGTTCACGGAAATGTTCTCAAGAAGACTGAGCCAGGCTGTCTACAGTAGCACTTGGTAATATGGCAGATATAAATTGAAGCAAGAGTGCTACATACAGAAATATATATATATATATATATATTCTATAAGGAGAGTTAAGCAATGGAAAATGTAACCCAGAGAGTTTTCTGCAATATCCTTGGACATTTTTAAGAAATGACTGGATATGACCCTGAGCAACCTGGCCTGATCTCATCAATGGCTCTACTTTGGGCCAAATTGCACTAAAGAACTGAGATCCCTCCTAGACTTGAGTTTATTCCTAAGATTTCAAATCAGCGTGCTAATCTTTATGTCTGGGACTACAAAATGATAGTATATAAGTATATAAAATTATCCATGCCATTTTTCTTCAGTAAATAAAGAAATACATGAATTATTTATACACAAAATGATTTTTATACCTATGTGCAATCTGCAGAGACATTGAAAAAGCAGATATTTGTTCAAAATTTTGAATATCTTCCCTTTTTCCTTTGGAAGTAAGAGGGCTTCCAACTTCCAACTTCCAAAGCCTTTCCTTCTTTCCTTCTTTCTTTCCTTCTTTAACAAGTGGTATTTTAAATGTTTGAGAGGGAATGAAGATGTAACCCTTCCCTTCCCTTCCCTTCCCTTCCCTTCCCTTCCCGTGAACTATTTTATCATATTTCTGCACTTAAATTTGACCTAATGATACTTTGCATGTATGTTTGTTGGTGTTTTTTTTTTTTTTTTTTTTTTTTTTTTGTGTGTGTGTGTCATTTCTCTAACTGACTTTGCTCTCCAGAAAATAAACAATGCAACATGTATGATTTCTGTACTGAGATGTTTCTGAAACTAGACAGGATTAGCATAAGTTTGTAAAAACTGCAGTTCTGGACACAAATGTCTCTACCTCGGTCATTTTTCAGGTGCATTGAAAAACTTCATCTGGATGTGACCCTAAGTGGTTTGCCTAAAGCTAACAAGTTAGTGGCAGAGTTTGGATTACAGTTTAGAAATTGCTGATCACCTGCCTCATGATCAATCCATCAAATGAGGCTGAATAGAAAAATGCATCTCCAGCTGTTAGAGAACACATGCTGTTATAAGAATTAAAAGGAACCAGCTGTCTATAGCCCCTGAGAAATTTGAATAGACCCACATTTTTCCACACAATCATGCTGTAATTACATGTCACCCCAGGTGTTCTCAATATGATTACTCCCTATAAAACTATAAGCAAGGCATGAGACAGCCCATACAGCTGCAGGAAAAATAATGAAGCAGCAGGGTTTCTCTTTTTCTGCATGTGCTTGTTCGGTGCTGTTTATATAGTCAATCTGTTCCCTGTGACTGCTGAGAGAGCCCTTATGGTCCCAGACATCCAGGGACCATAGATGCTGACCTGTCATAACTGGAATGTGGAATCCAGCTACTTTTTTTTGACAAAGACATCTATCATATATGTATTTTAAAAGCCATTCTGAAAGGTACAAACCCTTTAAGAGAAGAACATGCCAAGATGAGACAAGTGGAAGATACAGGGAAACAGATTTTTGTTACTTCCAGTAGTTTCAAATGCATCAGCATTTTTATCTACAAAAGAAGCATGTATAGTTTAAAAATATTACAACTTTTAGTATGCCTGTTCTTAGCACATTTTGAACTGTCATATTCTGCTTCCCCAAAAGGTATCCTAAATTCCAAATAACTAGATGTTTTGTAGTTCATTATTTTTATTATTTTTACTTTTTAAGAAAAAATTAAAATATCCTTTTGGCACATGGGTACATAAAGAGGGTATATCCCTCATTCTCACCCTCAAGGTGAGAATTCTAACCAGAAAGCAAGGACTTCATTTAGAAATCTGGGGGAGCTAGGGAAGATGTGTGTATTGCCAAGGGATCAGGCACTACATATGAGATGGTCAGTGACTTGTTTTTCAAATCATGCTAAATCCGTTAAAGAAAAAAAAAAAAAAAGAAAAAAAATAATAAAAAAAAATATACATAGCGGAAGCAGTGAGGCAAAGGTCTTCATACTTCAGCTTGGTAGCTACCTTGTGTTGCCAAATTTAAACAAAGACAATGAAGAACACCAATCTTTAACTGGGGGTTATTTTCTAAAATAATGATAATAAAAGGAAGTAAAAATAAATATTTTACATATTAAATATATATATATATATTTAAAAGGAAGACAAGGGAAATTTGTTGGCCCTCTCCAGAAGGAAATGGAAGACCTGGTTACCTGGGATATGGAGAAGGCAGAGGTACTCAATGACTTTTTTGCCTCAGTCTTTGCCAGGAAGTGCCCTAGCCACATAGTCCAGGCCCCAGAAGGAAAAGTGAACAGTGATGAACTGCCCAATGTAGGAAATGAGGTTTGAGACCAGCAAAGGAACCTAAAGGTGTACAAGTCCATATACATCTGGACCTGATTAGATGCATCTGAAGGTCCTAAGAGAAATGCCTGGGAAGGTGCTAAGCCACTGGCTATCATTTGAGAAGATGTAGCAATCCAGTAGTGTTCCAACTGACTGGAACAGGGGAAACGTAGTGCCCATTTTTAAAAAGGGGAAAAAAAGGAAGACCTGGGAAACCACAGGCCAATCAGTCTCATCTCTGTGCCTGGCAAATCATAGAGCAGATTCTCCTGGAAACTGTGCTAAGGCACATGGGAACATAGTAAATGGTCAGTAGTTTACTATTACATAGTAAATTTAGTGACTGATAAACGGATTCCAAATAGTACTTTATTATTATTATTTTCCTCCACAATAAATCTGATGCAAAGGAATGGTTGTAATTCCTAACAATTTAGTCACCTAAAAAGTAAGGACGAGGAAAAGGCAGAGGCATTTAATGTTATTTTGGCCTCAGCTGTTAACACTTGTAACAGATCTAGTGCTTCCCAGTCCTCATAGACAGAGGATTGGGACTGGGGGAGCAGTGACTTTCCATCTGTGGCCAATGGAATTGTAAGAGAACAATTCTATCAGCTTACTGTTAATACGTCCATGGGGCCTGATGGGATTCACTCCAGGGTACTGAAGGAAGGATGTTATAGCTGGACTGCTCTCAGCAATTCACCAAAAGTCTTGGGAGTCTGGGGATGTCTTTGTTGACTAGAAACCAGCATATAGTATACCCATCTACCAGAAGGGCATCAGAGAAGACACAGGAAAATACTGACCTCAGTGCCTTACAAAGTTATAAAGAAGATTATTCTGGGGGGTTTTGAAAGTCAGATAAACAAAACAATTATCACGCATAGTCAACATAGGTTCATCAAAGTAAAGTCCTTTTTAGTAATTTGATCTCTTTTTATGATAAGATTATCCATTTGGTGGATGAAGGGAAGGCGGTGGATGAAATCTTGCTAGATTTTAGTATGACCTTTTATATAGTCCATCACAGCATCTTTCTGGACAAATTGTCTAACTGTGGAATAAACAAGTTCACACTATGTTGGGTGATGAACTGGCTCAGTGGCAGAGTTCAAAGGGTGGTAGGGAGGGACTGGGGCCACATCTAGCTGGTGACCAGTCACTAGTGGTGCTTCCCAGGATTCAGTTCTAGGGCCAGTCCTGATCACCATTTTTATCAATGATCTGGATGAAGAAGTTGGATGTATCCTTAACAAGTTTGCTGGTGATACTAACCTGGGAGGTGCTGTTGCATCTCTGGAGAAACAAGAGACCTTGCAGAGGGATTTAGATAGATCGGAGCATTGGGCAATCAGCAATGACATGAAGTTCTGCAAAGGAAAATATCAGGTTCTGCACCTGGAACAGAATAATGTCAAACACAGGTACATAATGGGAGACAAGTGACTAGAGGACATCTCTGCTGAAATGGATCTGGGGGTGCTGGTCTACAGCAGGCTCAACATGAGTCAGCAGTATGCCCTGGCACCAAGAGGGCAAAGTGCATTTTGGGGTGCATTAAACACAGCATAGCCAGACAGTCTAAAGAGATGATTCTCCCCAATTGGTGCGGCCTCACTTTGAATATTGTGTGCAGTTCTGGGTTCCACAATCTAAAAAGTATGCTAAGATACTTGAATGGTTTGGAGGGCCACAAAGCTGGTAAAAGGGCTGGAAGGCTTGTCCTGTGAGGAGAGACTGAGTACACTTGGGCTCTTTACTTTAGAGAAGAAGGCTAGGGGGTGACCTCATTGCTTTCTACAACTTCCTGAAAAGGGGAAGTGGAGAGAGAGGTGACGATCTCTTCTCCCTCATAACCAATGACAGGATGCGCAGGAAGAATTCAAAGCTATACCGGGTAGGTTCAGACTTGACATTAGGTAAAATTTCAATGCCACAAGGGTGGTCAAACACTGGAACAAGCTTCCTAGAGTGGTGGTTGATGTCCCATACCTGAAAGTGTTCAAGAAGCAATTGGATAATGCCCTCAATAATATCCTTTAATTTTTCGTTAGCCCTGAACTTGACAGGCAGATGGACTAAATTATCTTTGTAGGTTCTTTCCAACTGAACAGTTCTATTCTGATCACCCAAATGCCTATGCTACCCTTAAATGTCATGAAGAACATATATGTTTTACGAGTGTCTCTGTGGAAGAATATTTTTGAACAATCTGCGTATATATTTGAGTAACTGATAGTCCAGTGATTTTCACTATCTCAGCTTCCTTCTAAACCTTGTCAGCATTATCGAAAACACTAATACATGTATTAATGTAAGGGCACAATGAGGAGTCCATCAGGTCAGGGTTTAACAGCCTGGACCTGTCCCACCACTCCAACCAGGAGGTCAGGCAGTAACAGCCCCAGCCCTGGGCATCAGGAATTCCCTACCAGTTCCCTGGCCAATGCTGGGTTGGGACCTGAGCTCATGGGCTGGCTTAGCTCAGCTGTGCCAGTGGACAGGCAGGGCTAGACTGTGGGGATCTAAAGTCCAGCATTGCTGTGGCATCACAGGGGTAGGGACTGATGGCCCCTTGTCTGGAATAGGATATTGGGCTATGGACATGGTGGAGGGAGGCCCAGGGTTTGGGCAGGCATAGTCAGGACTGTTGGTACCCTCAGAGACTTAGCCATTATTCATTATATCAAGATTCTTGTGACTTTATTAAAATTATGTTTTCAAACTTCACCACATCCATTTATAATAAATAAATAAATAAAATCGCCTTGCGTTAATTTCAAATATGTCATTTCAGCAATAAAAAGGGACTAATGCAGTAATGAATAAATAATATGAGGAAGGATATCTTCCTAGAGGTGATTTATTTATTTATTTATTTATTTAAGTTTTCAAGTATAGCTAAGATATTATTATAGTTTGTATCAAAACATTTAATACGTTTGACCCTTAAGGTTTTTGGTGTCAGTACAGCTTCCTAAAGGAATTGCACATATGCTCATTTCCCATTTGTAGGAAATATCAGTAGGGGATCTTTTTATACTTTTATCTGAGAGTAGTAGGATTATAAAACTTCTATCTGAATGTACTAAAAATATATATTTTTTAACATTTTAAAGACTTGGGTAACAGTATTTGAAGTATCACTGATACGTTCCAAATAAATAACTGCAGTAGGTGCTTTAACTCTTAAATTGATTCAAGTAATAAAAATTACTATACTTTTAAATAGAGGTTATTAAACTTTTGAAACACCTTCCTTTGCAAATCATTTTTATTTTTACATTATCTATAGTGTGGCACCCCTGTATGAATTATTTTAAAGATTTATTAATTTAGCACACTTATTAAAAAGGAAGCTGATTCACTGCAGTCGAGAGCTCCTACTGGAAGAAATACTGTATTCCTAATTTGTTTCTGTCTGAGACATTTCTGCTTACAGAATGAGTTACCTGCAATATTTTATTATCAGGACTATAAATGGCATGAATGATGCTTGATTTTGTAGTGAATATTCTCTAGAAAAAGTATTTTGTCAATTGAAAAGACTTCCATAACATATAAGTTAAGAATATCATGCTGGAACTGATTTATTAGACACCATTCAACCTTTATTCAAATTAACAACAACTATGGGCATCCCACCAACAAGCACTTTCTTTAATTTCTCTATATTTTTGTTCAAGATGTGAAGACACTGATATATGAAAATATTCCTGTGTGGATGAATATCTTTTGTGTCACACTCAGGTTACAAGCTCGTACAAACTTATTCCTAAAATTTTACCATTCTGTAGAGGGAAAATTGGAGGAAATTTCTTTATTTACAGGAAGATATATCTATTCTCAATTACCACTTACCTGATTCCTTTTAAAGATGAAGACTAAGATTTTCCTGGAAAAGATTTTTTTTTTTTTTTTTTTTTCATTTGAGTGAATCAGACTAAACTAAAAGTCACTGATTCTCAGAAGTATTTTTTGGAGGATAGAATGCTTACATGTCTTTGTTAAACTGATAATTAACACAACTGATTTTGAAAGCTTAGGTGTTGTGTGGTAAGCCTTACTCTTACTGACAGTATTAAGTATATACCTTTTTGAAAAAAAAAAAAAAAAAAAAAAAAAAAGTTAAAGACTTTCCAGTTTGGTAAGTGGCTCTATTACCGCTTATTGAATATAATTAAACATACAAAGTATATTTTACTAGCATTACACATGCTATTTTTGTGCTCCTTAGCAACTAAATGTTTGATTTCACAATTAACCATTTTACTTCACCATTCATTTCTGAATGTGAACTATGTATTGAAGTAGACTTTAAAACATCTAGATTTCCAATTTAATCACTGATTTTTTTCCTACATATAGTCACTCAAATCTATATTGTCATTCATTAAATAATAGCCCTCTGAATTTTATTTCATATCCCTTTACTGACTTTTTCATAGCATCATGCCTGTCCGGATCATGTAGTCCAACATGTCTTTCTTTTCACTCACTTTTTTCTTCTCAAATAATCATGATTCAGTTTCAAACAAGTACAAATCTATTTCACTGAAATTTAAAATACAGCTATCAGATGTGTTCTCTATCTGCAGGAATATGCTATACATTTGAAAAGAAATATATATATATATATAAAATAAATAAACACACTAGTACTCTGACCTAGTAAAGGAAGTTTGTTGTTATTCGGTTCCTGTTTTATAACTGAAAATTTGTTAAACTCAAGTAAAGAAAACATTTGACTTTGTTTTGCAGTGGGAGCTAATGATGCAAAAATGGGAGCTTTTAGATGCAAAACTGCCAACTTAGTGTTTTTTTTGTTGTTGTTGTTGTTTTTTGTTTTTTGTTTTTTTTTTGGGGGGGGGGCAAGGGGGGAAACTAAGTTTACTGGACAGTGGTATTTTCTCTGAGAGTTTTTGCCACTAAGAAAACATTTTAAATACAAAACAGCAAGGCTAGATTGAATTAGTCTGTTTAAAGGTGCCTTGGTTCAAAGGCTGTACAATGTTACATGAGCAAAACCACTTGATATAGAAAGCAACCCTTTGAGCTTTCAATGCTATGTGTCACTGCTGTTTGATAAAGACAGTTTGTTAAAATGTGCTGTTTTCTCTCCTTCATTTCCCCAAGGCATTGGCAGGTAGTGTCAGTTAGTTGGGAAAACGTGACTCCAGTGAATGAAGAAACTCAGGGAATTTGGGGTCTTTGGCCCTTTTAAATCAAGGAAAGAGGTATGGAGACTTTTCTTGCATCCCTAGTCCTTATATCTTATTGGATTTGCAATTTTATGGCTGCAGAAACAGAAGCAGGCAAGATAATGGTGTGTAGAGCTGCTACTTATTACTTTAGAGATTTGTGGTATCAAAATAAATGTAGAGAAAGAAAAGATATAAAATAGGTACTCATCAGTTGTGACAAAATCAGAATAAATAAGTTATGCACACCAACTGATTACAGAATGTTTATGAGCTAGAAATAAGATATATATATACATATATAAGATATATAGATATGTATATATATGTTTGTATATAAAGTGCTCACAGATGTATTTCTAGTACAGATAAGGAAATAGTAATGTCACTGCATAAGGAACTCACATGGAATTTGTTTATGAAAAGTAAACATTATGTAGATGTAAGAGATGACAGGTATAGGGAAAGGTTTTGAGAATAATCGAGAGAAGGAATATCTTAAGAAAAGAGATGAAGAACACAAAAACAATCTGCATTGACATAACAAAAAGAGGGTATATGAATTTTGTCCATATATTTGGGGGAGAAGGGGGAGAGGGAGAATGGGGATGAAGACTTTTTTTAAAGATAACATTCATCTGGAAAGAATGAGCATGTATTAGTTATGGAGAAGTTTGGGCCTGAAATTTGACTGTTTCCTGGTTTTCCCTCTATTAGCATGAGTCCTGAAAAGCCTTGCAGTAGTTTTCCTATCATTGTTACTCTTTACTTATATTAACCTTAATATAATAAGGTTATTATAAGCTTATTAAATTAGATAGTTATTAAAAACGTGAGAACTAGTTATTCAACAATGAAGGTTGTCTCCTACAATACAAATATTTTGCAAAATGAACTGGAACACATACTGTGATTTTTTAGATTGCTAATGCAATTTTTAAGATAAATGGCATACTAATACAGCAAGGAGAAAAGCTTCAGTCCACAAATATTTAATTCTGGTTTGAGCATATAGTGTGTGGGTGCAGGAATGTGCTGTGGAAATCATAGAATCATTAAAGTTGGAAAAGTCCTCCGTGTCATCTAGTCCAACCGTCCCCCTACCACCAATATTATCCACTAAACCATGTCCCTAAGTACCACATCCAGCCTTTCCTTAAGCAGCCCAGGGATAGTGACTCCCCCACTTCCCTGAGCACCTGTTCCAATGCCTAACTGCTCTTTCTGAAAGCAACTTTCTCCTTATTTCCGACCTGAATCTCCCTTGGTGCAACTTGAGGCCATTCCATTTTGTCCTATCACTAGTTATCTGTGAGAAGAGGCTGACCCTCAGCTCCCCACAACTTCCTTTCAGGTAGCTGTAGAAAGTACAGAGAGCACTAAGATCTTCCCTGATTCTCTTCTCCAGACTAAAATATAGATGGAAGGAAAGGGCAAGGACAAATTTTATGTGTTAATAAAGTATGGGTTGCATGAGGCAACAGCAGATCCTATTATGTTTTCTGCAAGAAAACATCTCAAATTCCTGGAAACTTAGACTGGTTGCTGCTGCTGCGATCATAACAGAGGTTTGGATAAGATTACTGTTTTATCTCATAACTCCAATTTAATTTTCCAGTAGTAGTCCAAATAACAAGATGAACTCTCCAGAAGTCTCCCTAAGTTTTCCCTCATGAGCTCTTTCCCCTTTCCCCTCCTTTTTGTGGCATCAGTAGCTTCCAGCCAACACTTTTCTATGACTATACTACCGTCATTAAATCCAGTGTTTATACTACTTTAGTCTGAAGTCAAAGATCTTGTCAAGAAAGCCATTAAATATTAATCACATTTTGCTTGAAAAACACAGGATTACTAGTAGGCTTAATGAAGAGCTACCACAAAAACAAACAAACAAACAAACAAACAACACAAACAAACAACACAAACAAACAACACAAACAAAAATACAAAGTGCTAATAACTAGACAGATAAGCTATGGTAAAAGAGACAAATTAAGAACAGTGCTTTTGAAGTTATTGCATACACATTACTTCCAGTTACCTCCTAGCAAACTCAGTGTATTCTCATGATGTCAAACATGACCATTGTATTTAAATTCTTCCACGTGGTTAACAGAAGTGATCAGAATCCAAGCAAAGAGAAAGAACTTCCAAGAGATTATTTGTCAAGAAAATAAATAAATAATAAAAACAAACAAAGAAAAAACTAAAAATACACACAATGATTTGAAAAATATTAGAAGCACACCATTTTTAAAACTCTTATCCTTCATAATAACAGCTATCCTGCTTTCTTTTTTCATTGTTGACACATCTGATATACTGACCCATGCCTCCTGTTGTCTTCTTCTCAGCAATGGAATGCTTTTCTGACCCATCTATTGCCTATTGATTGCATGAACTTTTCCAGCCAATTCTAAACTACATGGGTCACTACATCTAAGAATGAACCAAACCCAGACTGGAAGGTCTGCAAGAGATGAGCATTCAGAAGACTATGTCAGGCATTACTTCTTGATAATCTTTGGTTCCTATTTGGGAAAACAAACAAACAAAAATCAAAACCATAGACGTATGATTCAGATGGGAACCAGAGCACGCTACAATAAGTGTCTGGTAAAGATGATAAGAAAACTAGAATAAGTAATCAGCTGGCAGTAGAAAAATCAATCAGAGCAGTGTAGTGTGAATTCAATGTGAGAGCATCTGCTTCATTAAGTTAACTGGTTAAGGACTATTCAGTATAAAAAAAAAAAAAAAAAAAGGAAAAAAAAAAAAGCAAATAACAAGGAAACTGAATACACACATACACTAACCTGAGGAACAGGTTATAGCAGGAACAATAATGAAGACCCTAACTCTTCACCTGTTGATTGAAAAGCTATTAAAAGAACACCCAGGCCTAGCCTTGAAAGGAGTTGATAGGGATTTTTTAGCTAAAAAGGATGGGGAAAAAGGACTAATGTTGAGGATAATGTTATGGGATACTTGGGAGTGGAAGTGGCAGGTGAGGGTGGCTGTAGAACTGTGCATTTATCAGGGGATACCAGAAAGGGGTTGTGCAAGAGCAAGAACTGTGCAAAACCTATTATGGGATCCTTAGGGGAAGGGAGCATCAGAAAAGAACAAGCATGGGAAAATAAAGAGCAGGAGGAAAGATATAAGGGGCTAGTCACATGTCACCAGTCAATAGCCTTGTATGACTAAACTCTGCAGCTGATCATCATCATCTATCCTATTTTTTCATTAAAGCCTTTCTTAAGTGTCTTTTTGTGTAATTTATTCCACCTGTATGTGTTGAAAAATTTACATGCCAACAGCTGGAGCTGGGTTAGTGAAATCAAGTGCCAACAACTGAACGCTCCGGGGAGTGTGTTTTTAATTAGTAAATTTAACCTAATATGTGCCTATATGTCATTCAGCAGAAAATCTCAAGTTGACTTATTGGGCAAGTAGGAAGAAAACATTTTCCTTATAAGGGTCAAAGTTTGAGGTAGAGGTGGGTAAAGGTGCTTAGGATCTCAGAATAGTTTAGACTGCCACAAAAGTGATTCCGCAAGTTCCGTGACTGTGGAGGTAACAGAATCCAGGAGCAAATTTACAAAGTTTTACTAAAGTTCAGTCATGACTGCGAGATCCCTTCCCCATTAGAGATAAGGGCAGGTAACCACTAACATTTGTAGAAGCTTGTGTTAATTTGAACCAAAAGCTATGCAAAAATTCTTTAATTGAATCTATAACTGACACACAGGTATGTCTATTCTTGCTTTACAGACTAGCTAGAACAGCATTATTTTATTTGATTACATAATTACCTTTCTCATTATGTATTCCCATGTCATGATATCAGATGTAGTTGTACTTTTCACTTACACCCAAGTCCAGACCTTTAAGACAGGTATCTTTAACCTGTTTTATTGGACTTTATGTGATTAATGAATAGGCCTAAGTAGAATTAAGGACATTATTTATTTATTTATTTATTCCTCAGAGATACGATGGATTGGTTAATAAAATAATCTGAAACAGCTCTGGCCAAATAAAATTTTGTTTGAATTTAAAATGAGAATAACAAGATAAAAAGAAGTTTCAATACAACAAAAGATTTATTGCAAATCTCTCTTATTTGTAGATTTGCACAGGACAAGCTTAACTGAAGATCTCAGGTGTGGAAGCTTGGCTTGTGCTAATCTTTGAGTTCAGCTTTAGGAAGAGTGGCCTTTTATAAAGTTAACAAAAATCTTTCTGTTTGCACCTGTGATTGAAGTTTGATCAAACCAGTTTGACAGCTCTGCAAGAGTGCAGAGATGGACTTCAAGGCATTTAGTTTACTGCATTGTCTCAGGTATTTGCTAGAACAGCTGCTATCAACTCATTGTCTCCTTTCTATCTATGCTGTCAGCTTCTGGTTCAGTTAACCCCTTAGACTCATCAATTAATACCAAATAACTAACAGATTGAAAATACATTATGTATATGTTATTATACAGTCTCACTTCCTTTAGTCTTTCTCTTGTGAAATAAACAACACAGGTTTCATAAAACATAATTAACTAATGTGATTTGTTTTTGACTTGTAACTGCATTTTTGTCATGATAGTCAAGCAGGGAAGAGAAAAGGAAACAACAGCTAAAAAATAATAATATATAGTGTATAAATGAAACTGAATTCTTTATTTTAGTTTCACTAATCATTTAGTCTTATGCTAGAATAGTATCATAGATAGTCTGTTCTCCAGTGTCAGGGCCAACACTTGAATGAAAATCCTCCAAGACAATGAGAACCACATGAAATAGATATTGAAGGTGAATAATGAAACCAGCAGCTATGCTGAAGGATACATCAGCAGAATGGTAAAATAAACTGAAGATAATACAGCTTATTGTTTTTTTGTTTGTTTGTTTGTTTGTTTGTTTGTCATCCAGCAGGTATCTGGATTACTTTAAGAAATAGCCAGATGATGTTTAAAAAAAAAAAAAAAAAAAAAAAAAAAAAAGAACTGAAATAATAAATACTTGCACCATCACTACAGACTTCTGAAACACAAATGTTCATTTGTCCAAAGCCTTTTAGTAGTCTCTTTGACCATGTTTAGTGGATTCAGATGCCATTTATTTGGCTTTGTGTAACATTAGTAACATGAATATATCAGCATCATAGAATGATTTGGTTTGGAAGGGACCTTAAAGATCATCTAGTTGCAACCCCCTACAGCAGGGACACCTTCCACTACACCAGATTACTCAAAGCCCCTTTCAACCTTGACTTGAACACTAACAGAGATGGGGCGGGAGCCACTTTTTGTCTCCCTGGCTTGCAATCTTTTACACTTTTCCTAAATTCACTTCTATGTTAGCATGTAAAAAGCACAAAAACGATCTTAAAAAAAAAAAAAAAAAAAAAAAAAAAAAAGGGGAGGAGGGAAAAAAAAAATAGAGTATTAAGAATACTTTTCAGAAAAATAATG
>NC_048893.1:167950361-167978790 GCF_011077185.1 Oxyura jamaicensis
AAAAAATAGAGTATTAAGAATACTTTTCAGAAAAATAATGCATATATATTAGGATCCTTCTCTTGCATCCACAAACCTTGCAAAATGCAATCTCATTTTAGATTTCCAAATGTAGGAGCATCATCCAGTAAACATTGAATAGTGTTATATGCCTATCATTTTCACTTGTTTAGTTTGTACCTCTCCAAAATTCCCCAGTAAGAAAAGATAACAGAGATTAAAGTAGAATGATTTTTGACCGGCAAACTTAAACAAATTAATTCATTTTGCCAAAAGATACCTTAAAGCTTATGTGAAATTATTAGACCTATACAAACTATAGACCCAAGATTGTTTGTTCTACAGAGAAGGACATCCTGAATTTTCATTATAATACTGCTGTGCTATATTTCTGATGTGGTAGCTATAAGCATTACCGTCCCTCATATGGAGGTAATCAAAAATCCCACGACGGACTAAATGCACCACCTACAGACTAGACTATATGTTAAGTTTTGGCAGCAGTAATGTAATTTGTTTATAAATCTGACTTCTTTTTCTCTTCTGGAGTCAAGCTATGTCTAAAGAATATATTAAAAATCCAACAGGAGCACTCAGAGACACTGCTACAGCTATGGCCATAGTATCATTAATTTTTCAGCTTAACTGACTGATTGAGGGCATGAGAACTGAATAAGAAACAGGAGTATATTTCATTGATGGAGGATGGCAGTGAGAATAAGAATTCCAGCTAACTTTGCCACTTTGGATTCTCAAGTTCTATTCTGTCTTGCCTGGTTTATTCCCTGAAGTTTATAAACAATAGTAAAAGATGAAAAAGGCAATTTATTATATGCAGAATATGTCATTGGACACAGTTCATCAGTGTTAATCTTGGTTATGGTTGCTTTGTCTCTGATGTTTTCTTTCTTTAATAATGTCATTTCACTGCCAATCAGAATGTTGCTTTTGATTTAAAATCATGTTTTGCACAGAGATGGAAATTTATCTGAGATATTCTATATTTTCCCTCAAAACTAACCTCATGAGCAAACAACAGTTAGAAGTCTGTACTTGTAGATGTATAAGATAACATCATATAAGTTCACATAATTAAAATTCACTCTATCTAATTGTAGGTAACATAGTCCAGTAGACTCGCTTTAGTCATGTACTCTATGTGCAAAATTTTTTGGACATCTGACCTACATGCAGATTCATGTCTCTTGATTTTATGAAGTGTGTGCATATCTTTGAGTTCACTTTTTTTTTTTTTTCAAAAACTTACTTATCATAGACAGAGGGAGGTTTTGACTGCCACCATATACTGCAATGTACTATAGACAGATATAGTAGAGTATGATTTTTCACCTCTTAGAGGAAAATCTACATTTTCCTCAATATTTGAGGAAATAGAAGATAATCTCTTAATTAAATACTAATAAAAGATTTAATGAATCCTTTTTCTTATTCACAAAATTTCAGGAACACCTACAAGGTTTTCTGAAAAGTAAGTATAATACAATTTACACCAACAAACAAAAAGGTGTTTTTTTTTTTTTTTTTTTTTTTTTTTTTTAATTTAAAAAGGACAAGAAGAAATATTTCTGGAAACTTTTTTTTTTAAAAAAAAAAAAAAAAAAAAGTTGAATTGATTAAACCTAGTCACCATTTCTGAGAAATCTACTGGGATAAAGTGATGAATATGTCAGAGAATGCACATCTTGTCGTATTAGAAAAAAAGCATTAGAAGAATTTCATTCATTTCACTTTTCAAATTCCAGAGTTAGGTACTAAGAGAAAACGAAGCTTAATACAAGCTTAAATCGTCTAAAGTCTTGTTGCGGAAGACCACTATTAGGTCCATGATTGAAGCCATTTGGCAATTTCAAACAACTCTGAATGTATATACTGGATAGGTGATGTGATTCCTTGTATTATGTCCCTCAGTGTCAATGGTGATAGCATTCTTTATTCAGAAATACTAAAAGTTCCTGTCTCTTCAATTACATGAGTCAGAAAAAGTGTTATTCTAATGTAGTGACATTTACTGTCAATTGACCACCTTCCTATTAAAATAGACCTACAGAGGGTGGAAGCAAGGACATATAGTAGATAACCTGGGGAAAATACAGAGACATTGCCCGAGCATCCAGGGATCAGATTAGGAAAGCTAAAGCCCTATTAGAATTTAATTTGGCTGGTGATGTCAAGGGCAACAGGAAAGGCTTCTATAGGTATGTCAGCGATAAAAGGAAGACTAAAGAAACTGGATCCTTTTTAGAAGGAAATGGGAGATCTGGTTATCCAGGATATGGAGAAGGCAGAGGTACTCAATGACTTTTTTGGCTCAGTCTTCACCAGTAAGAGATCTAGCTACATAGACGAAGACCCAGAAAGCAAAGGCAAGGACTGGGAGAATGATGAACTGCCCACCGTAGGAGAAGATCAGGTTCAAGACCAGCTAAGGAATATAAAGGTGCACAAGTCCATGGGACCTGAGGAGATGCATCCATAGTACTGAGGGAAATGCTGAGGGAATTGCTGAGCCACTGGCTTGAGAAGTCATGGCAGTCTAGTGGAGTTCCCAGTATCTGGAAGAGGGGAAGCATAACCCCCATTTTTAGAAAGAGAAAAAAAAAAAAAAAAGAAGACCTGGGAAACTACAATCCAGTCAGTCTCACCTCACACCCAGTAAGACCATGGAGCAGATCCTACTAGAAACTATGCTTAAGTATATAGAAAACAAAAAGGTGCGTGGAGACAGCCAACATGGCTTCACTAAGGACAGATCATGCCTGACAGATTTGGTGGCCTTCTGCTAGTTCAGCAGGGCTAAGTGCAACATGCTACATCTGGATAGGTGTAATCCCAAACATGAATACAGGCTGGGTGGAGAATGGATTGAGAGCAACTCTGACAAGAAGGAATTGAGGGTGTTGGTTGACAAGTAGCTCAACATGAGTGGGCAATGTGCCCTTGCAGCCCAGAAAGGCAATCGTAACCTGGTCTGTATTAAAAGAAGTATGACCAGCAGGTTGAGGGAGGTGATTCTCCCCCTATACTCTGTTCTTGTGAGACCCCATCTGGAGTACTGTGTTCAGCTCTGAAGCCCCCAGCACAAGGACATGGACCTATTAGAGCAAGTCCAAAGGATGATCAAAATGCTAGAGCACATGTCCTATGAAGACAGGCTGAGACAGTTGGGGTTCTTCAGTTTGGAGAAGAGAAGGGTCCAGGGAGACCTTATAGTGGCATTCCAGTACCCAAAAAGTTCTTACAAGAAAGCTGTAGAGGGACTCTTTATCAGGAAGAGTATTTATAGGACAAAGAGTAAGGGTTTTAACTTGAAAAAGGGTATATTTAGCTTAGATATGAGGAGGAAATTCTTCACTATAAGGATGGTGAGGCACTGGAACAGGTTGCCCAGAGAATTTGTGGATGTCCCATCCATGGAATTATTTAACTCCAGGTTGGATGGGGCTTTGAGCAACCTGTTCTAGTGGCAGGTGTCCCTGGCCATGTCAGGAGAATTTGAATTAGATGTTCTTTCCAACCCAAACCATTGTATGATTCACAGGAAAGGAATGATATGGAAACTGAGGAATGAATACACACTGCATCCGTTCATGACCTTTATTCATCCATGTAAGAAAATCCATAATCTAGGACTGAAAGCCTGATTGTAGAAACTCTCACATGGATACAACGAGCTCCAAAACAGCACAGCTGATTTACTGCAGGCCTTAGGATTTATTGTGGTTTGACCAAGCTGGCAGCTAAGCACCACACAGATGTTTGCTCACCCTCCCCCCTCCCTCTCTGAAATGTGGGAGAGAATCAGAAAGAAATGAAAGGCTTTGGGTTGAGACAAATACAGTTTATTAGGACAGAAAATAAAAGAAAATAATAATGGATAATACTAATAATATAATAACGTACAAAATAAGTGATGCACAATACAATTGCTCACTACCTGCTGACCGATGCCCAGCCTATCCCTGAGCAGCTGTACCCCCCACCCTGGCTAGCCACACCTATATATTGTTTAGCATGACATCAGATGGAATGTAATACCCCTTTGGCCAATTTGGGTCATCTGTCCTGGGTCTGTCCCCTCCCAGCTCCTGCTGCACCCCCAACCTGCCCGCTGGCAGGAGAGTGTGAGAAACTGAAAAGTCCTTGGCTCTGTGTAAGCACTGCTCTGCAACAACTAAAACATCAGTGTGGTATCAACATTATTCTCATCCTAAATCCCAAACGCAGCACCATACCAGTTACTAGGAGGAAAATTAACTCTATATTAGCTGAAACCAGGACAAGATTATATGTGGTAATAAAAAAGTGAAACAAACCTGATATGACGAAGTGAAAGTCTTGTATTTATTTGCAAAATTCTCTCTGAGGGAATTTAAGAGCTGAATTTTTCAAATTCCTAAGGTATCTGTGTAGGAATAAGATATCTTTATTTAGTGAGTTCAAAGGCAGACTATAGAAAATCATAAATTAAAGCTGACAGCATTTTAATGACATTTATTTATCCCATACAGACAAAAGTAAATGTTTGTACTATGTCTTATGGGAAAGACTAGTTAGAGACATCAGATTTATTTATTTATTTATTTATTTTACAAAAATCCTGCATGTCAGTCAGCATGAATAGCAGTTTTGTCATAATACATAAGTCTGCAATGTCAAGAAAACAATAGCTGATGAACAAGCTTTGTGTATTGCACATATTATGTGGAGTTATTCTGTACACATTCAGTGACAGAAAATTCTACATACCCATTCAACATATAAGCTATTTGGGCTATGTCTCTACTAATAAATCAAACAAACTTAAGAAACTTTTCCAGCATTAGAATTCAGATTGTACATTTCAGGGCACAATATAGTTTTAAGTACAGCAGTCATCACTGTGTTCTCAGAATCACAGAACAGTGGAGATTGGAAGAGACCTCTGGAGGTCATCAGACCCAACTTCCCTGGTCAAGCAGGGCAACCTAAAACTCATTGCCCAAGAGTATGTCTGTAATGCTTTTGAATATCTGATCAGCACTCTCTAGGTCCAGTCATTCAGCTAGTTTTAAAACTAACTCTCAGTCTGCTCATCCAGTCCACACATCTCCAGCTTCTCTATGTGAACATTAAGTGTGAACTATCTCAGTAATGTTACAATAGTTTCATTTTCTGGGTATGCTCTGCAAGAGTACACTGGACTCCAGATATCCATACTACCAAACCATTATTTATTTACTTATTTATTTTTCCCCTGCTCTGTATTCTTTAGAAAGTGTAATTTACTGTTCCCATGAGAAAACTGACGTAGGTGAAACTAATTAAAATTATAGGTGTGTCTGTCTCCACCTATATAAATTTGTATGTATTTTGTTAAAAACAAACAAACAACAACAACAACAACAAAAAAAAAAACAAGAGCAACAACAAAATTATTTGTTTAACTCATTATATCTTTATTACCATTTCCTGCAACTGAAAATAGAAGGCGTGAAGAAGTCAAACATAAGACTGAAACTCAAATATTAACATATGTAGGTATTACCAGTGGACAATACAGTTTGCTTTAAAGGTAAAATAAAATGAAATATTATTAGGTGTGAGAAATGCCTCTTTTTTATTATTATTATTTTATTTTTTTCAGACAGGGTCTTCTGTGAAGCTATTTTATTTGTGATTGCAATGGCGGGTGTCCTGCAAGAGGATGCGCCCAGCAAAAGTATATAATAACCTTATATTCCCTATTACCTGACGCTTGATTCCTCCCATTTCCTCATTGGCTGAGTACTACAGGTTCACAAACTACTTGACGCTTATTCTTATACCATATATGTACAATTTTATTTGACTAACCGTTAATTTCTCCTTTTCCTTTTTTTTTTTTTTTCCTTCTCTCAACTAGAGGGCCTGTGATTTTTTGTTTGCTTGTTTGTTTGTTTGTTTTACTGATTTTGCTTTACCTGTCCTATTTTTCTTGGCTAGCCTCCTTATTTTTGGACAGTGAGACCTTCCCCTTTTCTGCTTAACATACTACCCACTTTTATGCCACTGTCAAGCATGGACAATCACCTTTGAATATGCAAGATTAGTGGAATTTTCTACTGCAAAAAAATATTCTACTGAAAAAAAAAAAAAAAAAAAAAAAAACAATTTTGTTTCTCACATTATGGTATAAATTATAAAAGAGTTTATTAAATGCCTCTAAAACACTAAAGAAATAGAGATCATTTCTCAATTAAATTGCAATAATGGAGAAACTTGTCATGTGGTTATATAATTGGCCTAATATGATTGGCCTGATATTAGTAAAAATGAATTTGTGTTCCCAATAGCTCTTGCCAGGCATTCTCTCCCTCTGTCTTAACATAGTTCCAGTGCTGATTGCAACCTTATGATAAGTTGAAGTACCTCATCAATTGGGAGGAAAAACAAACGAACAAACAAACAAACAAAAACAATCAAACAAAAACAATCCAAACAAACAAACAAACAAAAAACCTCTATAAAACTCTATTCCTATCCATGGGGAGGTTTCACTTGTGCCAGTAAATGGAGACAAGAAAGGAAATGGCAGAGCAGTCTTAGATCAGCTCAGGACAACCACAAAGTAAAGCCCTATAGGGAATTTTACAAAGAATTGGATAGCTCAGAGCTGACATATGTTTCTTGCACTGTAGTGAATGCATAGCACTGTTCTACCACTTCATCTCTTATCTCAACTCACTGACCCAACTTCCCTTGGAGGATGGGACCATTTTTTTTTTTGGCAAGAAAAAGGATGTACAGAACAAAGTCATGAATTCAAAGTATCCCCATCTTACTGAAGGTATCTAAACAGTTGCACTGGTTTTTGGTACACCTAATACCTAATGTCCACAGTTAAACCACACATTTTAGCAATTTTTATTTGCTATGTTGGCAAGACACCAAAAGTTTCTATGTGTCACCTTTTATTTGCATCCTCAGTCTTATTTTATGAAAAGAAGAAGAAAAAGAAAAAGAAGAAAAAAAGATAACAGCAAAAAGACAATTAAAAACAAGGTTCACTAAATGGCATGTTAACATTATTTGCTGTCAGAAATTATTTACATCCAGCAGTGTTATTGCTGAAGCAGTTTGCTCATTACCAATATTGAGATCTATAAAAATAAATAAATAAATAGATAGATAAATCAGTATTTAGTTCAACTGTTTTGAAACAGTGGAAAACAACAAGCCACTGTAAATATAAATATTCTTTTGTAACAAAATAAACCTCTAATTGTAAATGTTAGAAAGTGCTTAAACGATTGAAAAAAATAATGCAGAAAATATTATGATCTATCTAAACACTTTACAAGGTATAGCTCATTGTGGGCCAGTTTATTCCCAGATACAGGCTAGAAAAAAGTGCCTATATGATTTTGCGTATACCTGGTTGAAATAAGCTGTCAAGCACACATCAGGGGACAGCAGATTTTAAAGACAACAGTGCTTCAAATGTCAAAGAAATTCAACCTTTGCTGCAGTTTGAAACCATCTGTTGACATCTAAGCAGGATACTGCATGTCAAGTGAGATTTCTAGTTTGTAGGTTAAGACTTTAGTATCTGTTCTGCCCTTACTTACTTCTTGTGAATCTTGGGTTTAAGTTTAATTTAAATAAGATCTACTAGACAATGCATTTTTAAATCCTAAAGTGCATCTTGTGGACATTTATTCAGGTGAAATGAGGAAAATGAAAACAATCTACACATGAATGTTTAAACTGTACACAAGAAAATCTTAAGGAAAATACGCCCTCCTAAGTTAAGGACAACTCTAGATGGTATTAACTGTCAAAAAATGCTGGAATCAAGTCCATTGGGGGAAAAAATCCACTGTGATTCACAATAACACAAATACCTATGATTTGATTATTAATAAAATAATAAAAGCACTTGTAGTGAATTGTCGCTAATATGCATAAATAAAAATATTGGGAGCCCATTAGACAAATTTCAGTGTTAAATTCATGTAGATATCTAGTGCTAGATATTAAAATAAGTACTACATGTAACAAACTCTTTCAAGGTCATGCTGCAGGAATTACAAAATCTGATTGATAAATTATGCATCTGGTGCCCAGAGAGTTACATTCAAATTTGAATTCATCTGTAGGAGTTTCAGAAATAGCCACTGAGCTTAAATGTGTCTGTGCAATACTGTACTGAGAATTCCAAAGCAGTCAAAACATACACAATTAATAATAATAATAATAAATATATATATATATGAAATGAAATAAAAACAAACAAAAAACCTCTCAGTAGTGCTATATTTAAAATTAGTTTAATAGCATCTAAATAGTAGATTATCTTGGTAAACTGTTTTCATTATGGAAAAATGTAGACGTTTAGAGCTCTATATATCCATTACAATTCCATATTCTCTTAGGATCAACTATTAATTTCACTTTGAAGGACAGAAATACACAGAATTTCATTTTTAAATGATCAGCTGAAATTCTGGATTTATATCACAGTCCTTAACAAATTAACAAACAAACAAACCAAACAAAAACAAGCAAACAACACAGAAAGCTATATTTCTTGTCATGAATTAAAAAGTCCTAGCTAATATGGCAGAACAACTGAGAGTAACAAGATCCCATAGAACCCATTGCTTTATTAGTGTCATGGTTTTGGCTGGGAAAGAGTTAATTTTCTTCATAGGGGCTCACAAAACATTGTCTTTTGGGTTTTTGATGAAAGTAGTGGTGATAACACACCAATGTTTTCAGTTGTTGCAGAGCAGTGCTTACACAGAGACAAGGACTTGTTTTTTACTTATGACTCCAGTGAGGAGGCTGGGGGTGCAAGAAAAGCTGGGAGGGGACACAGCCAGGACAGCTGACCCAAATGGACCAAATGGATGTTCATACCATATGACAACATGCTCAGAAATAAATGTTGGGGTAAAAAAAGGAGGAGGGGGATACATTTGGGGTAAAGGTGCTTGTCTACTCAAGAAACCATTATGAGTGATGAGCCCTGCTTTCCTGAAAGTGGCTGAACACCTGCCTGATGACGGGAAGTAGTAAATGAATTCTTTGTTTTGCTTCACTTGTGCATGCAGCTTTTGCTTTTCTGTAGTAAACTGTCTTTAACATGAGTTCTTGCATTTCACCTTTCTGATTCTCTCCCCCATCCCACCTGGGAGAGTGAGCAAGCGGCTCTATGGGGCTGAGCTGCATGAAGGAGTTAGAAATAAGTGAAAGTAGACTCTGTATGGGGTATAGCATGGTTCTAGACACAGAAGAGGTGCTACTGGAATCCTCAAGGCTGATAAAATGTGTAAAACTGCATCCTGTTATCTTATTTAGAACAAAGTTTGTACAGAAAGGCTAATATTTTTTGTGGGTTTTAGGAAGTTAATTTATTTGCATAATTCAGAAAAAAAAAAAAAAAGGTTTTGCAATGTCTTATTTACTTATTGTCAGCCAGTCTACTAGACCTTATAAAAATACCAGTTTTACCTACAAAGAATGTCTAGCCGATATCCTCAGATCTCACAGCTACAAATACTCTATGACAGTAACATGTAAAAGAATGATAATTGATAAACATGGTGACATTAGCCACATAGAGAAATGTACTGAAGCTTCTAAAAATAATTTTAAAATGCATTTTAGACAGTTTCAGTGAAAACATTTGCCATGCTTTAGTCCAGTATAGAGAACAATAGCTTCTATCTACCAAAACAAACAAAAAGTTCTGTCCTGACTCATTAAACAACTTGAATAATATGTTTAATTTCTGATAGTCTTAATAATGTGATAACAGCCTAACAAAATGGCATCTACATTAACATGATTTTTAAGTTTTTAAGTCTAGTATTCCTTTTTGTGGGCGTCATTATTATATCTGCTGCAGTGAAACAAATAATAAAATATACTAATTATTCAAATATCATGGGATTACTGCAGCTCAGTATGCATAAAATATCTGTCACTACTGAAGTAAGAAGCAGTTTTAACCTCTTGTTGGTAGAAAATATGACAGTGTTCTTGGGCATATTTATAATGGGTAGGATACCGTACTATTCCATACTACATGCATCAGGTTTTATTTAGTCATGGGAATTTGAAATATAAACTTTGCACAGAACTTTGCACAGAAGAACATCAGAGAAAGAGAAATATCTGAGAATACTTTATACCCTAGGAAAGAAGATAATTATATCTGATGCTGGTGTTCAGGCTTGAGCACTAAGAAAAAACAGTCACAAAAAATAACTGAGAAACTCAACCCTTGACCCAAGAAACATTAAAGAAAAATACATTGAAACTGGACATTCTTATAAATATGTATTTATGTAAATATCAAATTCCAGTATTTTTCTCAGAATGTCCAGATTACTCTCATTGCCAACCACAACTGAAATTTTAGTATTCATATTAATGTTAATTTTATTTTAATATTCCAAAAATTGAAAAGTGGATAAAGAGTTAAAAAAATGGATCATTAGTCAGTAAAGGGAAGTAATTGTCCCACTCTACTCTGCCCTGGTTGAGCTCACCTTGAGTAGTATGTGCAATTCTGGGCACCACAGTACAAAAGGGCGTAAAACTGTTGGAGAGTGTCCAGAGGAAGGCTACGAAGATGGTGAAGGGCCTAGATGGGAAGACGTATGAGTGGCTGAGGTCACTTGGCCTGTTCAACCTGGAAAAGAGAAGGCAGAGGGGAGACCTCATCCCAGTCTACAGCTTCCTCACAAGAGGGAGTGGTAGGGAAGGCACTGATGTAATTTCTTTTGTCACCAGTGATAGGACCTGCGGAAACAGTGTCAAGTTGAGGCAGGGGAGATTTAGGCTAGACATCAGGAAGACGTTCTTCACTGGGAGGGTTGTCGCACACTGGAACAGGCTCCCCGGGGAAGTAGTTACTGCACCAAGCCTGTCGGAGTTTAAGAAGCGTTTGGACTGTGCAGTTAGTCACATGGTCTAAAATTTTGGGTAGACCTGTGTGGTGCCAGGAGTTGGACTTGATGATCCTTATGGGTCCCTTCCAACTTGGGATATTCTATGATTCTATGATTCTATGTTTATTTACCCACAAAATTTGCAATGCTAATCATAGCATCATAAAATTATAGATTAGTTTAGGTTGGAATGGACCTTGAAGACCACCTACTTCCAACCCTTTCTGCCATGGGCAGGGACACCTTCCAGCAGATCAAGTTGTCCAAAGCCCCATCCAACCTGGCCTTGAACACTTCCAGGGAGGAGACATTGACAAATTTTCTGGAATGAGCTCCAGAGACACACCACCCTCAAACTGAAGAATTTCTTCCTAATATCTAATCTAAATCTGCCTTTTTTGTTTGTTTGTTT
Organism: Oxyura jamaicensis; assembly: GCF_011077185.1. NCBI lineage: Eukaryota > Metazoa > Chordata > Aves > Anseriformes > Anatidae > Oxyura > Oxyura jamaicensis. The sequence continues at coordinate 167,961,714 of NC_048893.1, forward strand.
GTTTGTTTGTTTTGTTTTTAAAACCATTACTCCTTGTCCTATCGCAACACTCCCTCAGTAGCTTTCCTGCTGGACCCCTTTAAGTCCTGGAAGGCTTCTATATTTTCTTCCCAGAGCCTTTTCTTTTCCATGTTAAAGAACCCAAATGCTTCAGTCTGTCTTTGCAGGAGAAGTGCTCCACCTCCCTGATCATTTTTATGACTGTCCTCTTCACCCACTCAAACTGGTCTATGAGCTGAGGGTCCCAGAGCGTAACACAGTACTCCAGATGGGGTCTCATGGGAGCAGAGTACAGGGAGATAATCACCTCCCTCTACCTGCTGGCCACACTTCTTTTAATGTAGCCCAGGATATGGTTGGCTTTCCGGGCTGCAAGTGCACATTTTCGGCTCATGTTGAACTTTTCATCCACCAGTACCCCCAAGTCCTTATCCACAGGCCTATTCTCTATCCACTCATTTCCCAGTCTGTATTAATGTTTGGGATTGCCCTATACACAAATGCAGGACCTGGCAGCTGGACTTGTTGAACTCCATGATATTCACACAGGCCCACCTCTGAAGACTGTCCATGTCCCTTTGGATGGTGTACATTCCCTTCAGCATGTCAACCCCACCACACAACTTGGTGGCATCCTCAAAATTGCTGAGGGTGCACTCAATCCCACTGTCCATGTCACTGACAAAAATGTTAAATAATACCAGTCACAATATAGAGCCTTGAGGGACACCACTTGACACTGGTCTCTACCTGAATATCAAGCCATTGAGTGGAACTTTATGAAAATCCAGCCAATTCCTTTTCTAAGTGGTCTATCCATACAATCCATGTTGCTTCATTTCACAGACAAGGATGTCATATGAGACCGTATCAAATGCTTTGCAGAAGTCCAGGTAGATGATGTTACTCGTTCTTTCCTTATACAAAAGTGCTGTGACCATGTCGTATAAGGCCACCAAATTTGTCAGGCATGATCTGACCATGTTGGATGTCTTCAAGCAACTTTTTGTTTTCCACGTACTTAAGCGTAGTTTCTAGGAGGATCTGCTCCATGGTCTCACTGGGAACAGAGGTAAAACTGACCGGATTGTAGTTTCCCAGGTCTTCCTTTTTTTCCCTTTTTAAAAACAGAGGTTATGTTTCCCCTCTTCTAGGTACTAGGAAGTCGACTGGAATGACGTGACTTTTCAGATCTGATGGACAGTAGGTAGCAACTTCATCCCAGTTCCTTCAGTGCCCTCAGAAGCATCTCATCAGGTCCCATGGAATTATGCATCTTCAGGTTCTTTAGATAGTCTTGTGTCTAGTCTTCAACAGTAGGAATTATTTAATTCTCCCAGTACCTGTCTCTGGATTCTGATATTTGTTTCTCTCACAATTCCCTAATATAAACTCATTATGTGAGGACACTTACAAGAGCCCAAAGCAGGCATTCATTTAGAGCATTTATATTTTAGGTTATCATCCATACTGCATTATAGCTAGTGCCCCTTCATAATGAAGTACTATCTAACACCAAGGCATCTATGACTGCTGAAGTCAGACTCCATGTTTAAAACAGAAATTAGAGTATTGGTTCTTTTATGGATTTCCCTTCTTCTACCAGCATCTGGGAACAGCCTCTAATAAATAAATAAATAAATAAATAAATAAATAAATAAATAAAACTGCACATTAGTCTTTGTTTCTTGAGGACATTTGAAAAGCTGTATAAACTGTTTCCTGTCAATCAAACCCTCATTTCATCTCTGCATAAGATCAATTTTCTGTTTAGATATAGTGACTGTGCTAGCCTACTTGGGGATTTGAGAAGATTGATTCACTTCTCAGTGTGCTTTAGGCATAGTGATTTCTTTCACCTTCTCTATCCATGCTGAGTAGGCCAGGGGATTCTAAGTTGATACAACCTAGTATGTTACATGGATTAATTGTATATTGGGTTTAATGTATAAGAATACATGTACAAATCAAAAGAAGTATTGAAATTAATTAAATACCAGTTTTTAAAATTGTGAATTGAATGCATTCTACATTTACCTACAAGAAAAATAATACCATAGAAATAATAGATAAAACAGCATTTAAGTAAAATCTGATCATATTTCCACGTAACAATATGATCAGATTATATAGCAATATTTTCAGAAAAACAAAGCAATAAAAATTAAAAAGGAACAGAAGATTCTGTTCTTTCTTGAAGTTACCTAGTTTCATGACAGTACTTATATTAACTTTCATGACATTTTGATTATCATATAAAATTTAAATTTGTCCAAATATTTATGTTCCTTTTCAATTAAAAATAATTCAACCAACAAACATTCTGCACCAACTTGCCGCCCCTGTTCACCCCTAGTGATTCCAGAGAGATGAGTACAATTTGCCAGCCACATATGAGGAACTAGAACCCTTATAAGGTGACCAGAACAGGGAAGCTCTGAACAATTTTTAAACATCTTCAGAAAGGAGGGATCTGCACTCTCCTGGTACTGGAGTACAAGAGCTCCACAAAGAATTGTAGAATCGTAGAATCATAATAGGGTTTCAGTTGGACGGGGCTTTTAAAGATCATGCACTTCCAGTCCATCTGCCATAGACCAGGACACCTTCCACTAGATCAGATTGCTCAAGGTCCCATCCAACCTTGCCTTGAAAACTTCCAGGGATGAGGCATCCACAACATCTCTGAGCAACCTGTTCCAGTATATAACTACCTGCATAGTAAATAATTTATTCCAAATATCTAATCTAAATCTATTCCCTTTTAGTTTTAAACCGTTTCCTACTGTCAATTGTAACCTGTCACCACACAGCCCGGTAAAAGGTCTCTTTCCATATTTCTTGTAGTTCCTTATGTATTGTAATGCTGCAATGTGGTCTCCCTGGAGCCTTCTCTAGACAACCCCAACTCTCCCTGCCTTGTTTCCTAATATTCCAAAGGTATCTGGTCAATAGAATTGTAAAGGCTTGTCACTGGGGACTACTCATTATTTTACATAGTTGTGTGTGTGTATAAACAGGGGTCAGTACTGGCTCCAGTCTTGTTCAATTTCTTCATTAATGACCTGAATGATGGAACAGAGTGCACCCTCGGCAAGTTTGCTGATGACACAAAACTGGGTGCGGTAGCTGATACACCAGAGGGCTGTGATGCCATTTAGACGGACCTGGATAGGCTGGAGAATTGTGCAGAGAAGAACCTCATGAAGTTCAATAAAGTCAAGTGCAGGGTCCTTTACCTAGGGAGGAATGACCCATGCACCAGTACAGGCTGGGGGCTGACTTGTTGGAAAGCAAGTTAACCATGGCCAGCAATGTGCCCGTGAGGACAAGAAAGCCAAGGACATTCTGCACTGTATTCAGAAGAGTGTTGCCAGCAGGTTGAGGGAGGTGATCCTGCCTCTTCACTCAGCCCTGGTGAGGCCACACCTTGAGTACTGTGTCCAGTTCTGGGCTCCCCAGTAGGAGAGGGACATAGAACTACTAGGGTGAGTCCAGAGGAGGGCTACTAAGGGGACTGAAGCATCTGTCATATGAGTAGAGGCTGAGAGAGCTACGCCTGTTTCTCTTGGAGAAGAGAAGACTGAGAGGGGATCTTATTAATATGTATCTGAAGTTAGGGTGTCAAGAAGATGGGTCCAGACTCTTATCAGTGGTGCCCTGCAACAAGACGAGAGACAACAGTCACAAACTGAAACAGGAAGTTCCATCTGAATATGAGAAAACACTTTCCTAGTAAGAGGGTGTCAGAGCACTGGCACAGGTTGCCCAGAGTGGCTGTGGGGTCTACTTCTCTGGAGATATTCAAAACCCGCTTGAATGCAATCCTGTGTAACATGTGCTAGGTGCTGCTTGGCAGAGTGATTGAACTATATGACCTCCAAAGGTCCCTTCCAACCTCATCCATTCTGTGATTCTGTGAAAAAATTGGAAAAAAAATAAAATAAAATAAAAATCTCTCCTTTGATAGTTTAGTGGGAAAAATTGAGAAATGTGAGTCATATGCCAGATACCAGCAGTGGAGGAAAAAGAATGGATATCGGCATTTTCCCACATGGAAATGATTTTAGGAAAAAAATAATGACCTGCATTTTACAAAATAATTTTAGATGTTTCCCAAATGTGTTAAATTTAGACAACTGAATTTGGATTAAACTAAATCCCCTGCATCCGACCTTCTTCCTCTTTGGACTATATATCATTCTAGTTCTGACTTAAAAACATTACCTTTGTGTTCTGAAGTCCTAATTTTATCTTATTCAAATGGTCTCATCTACCTCTGTGAGCAAAAAGAAAAAAAAAAAAATCGCATCTAGTAAGTAAAATAAAAAATAAATAAACAAACAAAGTTATTTTGTCTATGCATCCCTGAATCAGATTCTCCTAGTCTGACATTCAGTTAGAAGACAAGTTGAGGTGAATGTTATGTATGCCTTTAGGTAGAATAGTTCACAGACTTCAGATACAGTGGGGAAACATGGAGTTATATACCTCCGAACATACTCTATATGATTCAATAATGTAGAGCTCCCAAAGCAAATACTAGCACTCAGAAGATGAATTGAATTTTGAAAAAGATACTCTCTGGTGGATTTTTTAACCCCCCCCCCAAAAATATATATATATAAAAAAAATGCTTCCAGAGCTCTGAAATATTCTTTTCACCCACATTCAGTTTGAAGAAACATAGCAAGAAACGAATATGAGAATATGCTTTCATTGTTGACTTTTCAAAATTTCAGTCTATAAAGCTTTAAAGTTGTTTTTTTCTTTATCTATTGTTACTGAGTAGTTTGTACCTACAAGTCATGCAATGACAAATAAAGCCATTAAGCTAACTTCTTCAAAACAATCAGACATTTCAGTGACATTAAATGAGCGTCTCTTATTTACCTGCCTGTATTTAGATTCACACATACTAGCTATATGAATAAAACAGAAGCATAAAAGAGAAAATACCTATTCATAGTCTAAACAATTGAACGTGAAGAAACAAAAGAGATGTTTCAATACACTGTGCTTATATAATCACAGATGTAGTAAGAATTTTGATGTTCCAGCAACCCATTAAAAAGGTTTTCAGCAGAACAGAAGAGGTAAAAAAGAGAAATTCCAAATTGACTGGAAAATAAATAAATAAATAAATAAATAAATAAATAGTATTTAATATTGTTCTTCTGGGGTCTGTATTTGGACCAGTATTATTTAACATCTTTGTGAGCAACATGGACAGAGGCATTGCGTGCACTCAGCAAGTTTGTGGATGCCACCAAGTTGTGTGGTGTGGTTGACAGGTTGGAGGGAAGAGATGCCATCCAGAGAGACCTTGACAAGTACAAGAGGTGTGTCTGTGCAATCAACATGCAGTTCAACAAACCCCGGTGCCAGGTCCTGCATCTTGGTCAAAGCAATTCCAAACATGAATATAGGCTGGACAATGAGTGGGTAGAGACTTGGGGGTACTTGTGGGTGAAAAGCTCAACATGAGCCAGCAATGAGTTCTTGCAGACCAGTGTCCTGGTTTCAGCAGAAATAATTTTCTTCATAGTAGCTAGTATGGTGCTGTATTTTGAATTTAGCATGAGAATAATGCTGATAACACAACAGATGTTTTAGTTGTTACAGAGCAGTGCTTATACAGAGGCAAGGACTTTTCAGCTTCTCATGTTGCCCTGCCAGCTTGGAGGCTGGGGGTGCACAGGAAGATGGGAGGTGACAGCTGACCCAAACTGGCCAAAGGGTTATTCCATACCATGTAGTGTCATGCTCAACAGTAAAACCTGGGGGACTTGGCTGGGGATACTGGGAGGTGCATCTGGGTGCATAAGGGGAAGGGTATCAGTCAGCAAGAGGTGAGCAACTACATTGTGCATCACCTGCTTTGTATATTCTTTTATGATTATTGCTGATATTATGATTACTATTATTATTAATAATTATTTCCCTTCCATTTCTGTCCTATTAAATTGTTTTATCTCAGCCCACAATTTTTTTAACTTTTTTGATTCTCTTCCCCCATCTCACTCTGAGGAGGGTAAGTGAACAGCTGTGCAGTGCCTAGCTGCCTGATGCATTAAACCACCACACCAGAAAACAACATATTCTGTGCTGCATCAAAAGAAGTGTGGCCAGTAGGTCAAAGGAGTGATTCTCCCCCTGTATTCTGCTCTCATGAGACCCCACCTGGAGCACTGCATTCAGCTCTGGGGCCCCCAGCACAAGAAAGATACAGACCTGTTTGAGTGGTTGCAGAGGTTCTCTTTAGCCCAGAGAAGAGAAGAGAAGGCTCTGGGGAGACCTTATAGGACCCTTCCAGTACTTAAAGGAGAACTACAGGAAAGATGGGAAGTTACTCTGTATCAGGGAGTATAGTGACAGGACAAGGGGTAATGGTTTTAGACAACAAAAAAAGGTTGTTGGACAAAAAAAAACAAAACCAACAAAAAAAAAGGTTGTTGGTTTTAGACAACAAAAAAAGACTATGGAGAAATCTTCACTTTGGGTGTGGTGAGACACCTGTTCTAGTGGAAGGTGTCCTTGACTATGGCAGGAATGTTGGAACTAGATGGTCTTTTAAGGTCTGTTCCAACCCAAGCCATTCAGTGATTCTCTGATTCTAAGTAGGCAGCATTTTATTAACTCTTCTATACAGGGTGTCATGCAATATTTTGTAAGATAAGACATTAGCATTAGAGTAGTTTTTCTCTACTCAACATTTCCAATCCAGCTCATTGCTTTTTAAATAACATGCCTCATAGATGAGATGATTATCAAGAACATACAATCCAGGCCACTTGAAATATTTTGCTCAAAAATAAATAACGTTTCCTTTGATGAAACACAGTTATTAAATATATTTATAACTTTAGGGCTGTATTATTTGGATTAAAAGAAAAAAAAAAGTACTGAAAGAAAGCTAAAGAAATAATGCTATCTATGCATTTAGTTTTCTGGCAAGATAAGGACTACTTCCTTAAATTGAAGGATTAAAAACACTATTATTAATTATCATATTTTATAAATAACTGCATTGTTTTTAAAATGTGGTACAGAACTGTGTGTGTTTAGAGATTTACATTTATTTAAGAAGTTTGTATTAACAATAAATCTTTTAATGGGTCTGTCATTGTTGCATGAACATGTATTTGCCTAGCGTTTTTCATGATAGGGGCCCATTTTCAATTTCTTACAACTATCTTTTGGTTAATAATAATCACAACTGTAATTTTTAATTGTCTTTTTTCCAGACAGATCAGTCCTAGAAATTTTGGTATCATTCTGAACATGAGCCAGCAGTGTGCCCAGGTGGCCAAGAAGAACAATAGCATACTGTCTTGTATGAGAAATAGTGTGGCCAGCAGGAGCAGCAAAGTGGTTTTTCATCTGTACCCAGCACAAGTGAGACTGCATCTCAAATACTGTATTCAGTTTTGTGCCTCTCACTACTAGGGTAATGAATGTTGTATTGGATTTATGTGGCAAGGTTTGGTAGTGTGGGGTGCAGGGGTGGCCTCTGTGAGAAAAATCCATAAGCTTCCCCATATTAGATAAGGGCAAGCTCCAGCTGTCTCCAAAAGGGGCCTACCACTGGCCAGAGCCGAGCCAATAAGTGATGTTTTTGTGCCTCTGTGAGAGCAGATTTGAGAAAGGGGAAAAACAAAACAAACAATAAAAACAAAACAAAACAAAACAAAAAACCTGCTGCACAACAGCAGCTGGGAGAGTGAGAAGTGAGAAACAACCCTATAGACACCAAGGCCAGTCAAAGAAGTAGAGGGAGGAGGTGCTCCAGGCACCAGAGCAGAGCAGAAGTTCCCCTGCATCCAGTGGAGAGGCCCCTGGTGGAGCAGGCTGTCCCGCTGCAGCCCATGGGTCCCACATGGAGCAGATCTCCATGCTGCAGCCCATGAAGGAGACGAAGGTGGAGCAGGTGAATGTGGCCTGGAGGAGGCTGTGTCCCTTGGAGATCCCCCGCAGGAGCAGGCCCCGGGCTGGAGCTGCAGCCTGTGGAGGGGAGCCCACGCAGGAGCAGGGGGTCTGGGGGGAGCTGCTGCCTGTGGGGGACCTGTGCTGGAGCAGTTTGTTCCTGACAGATGGGCCATGTGGTATGGACCCATGTTGGAACAGTTCTTGAGGAGCTGCTGCCTGTGGGAATCACAAAATGGCTGAGGTTGGAAGGGACCTCTGAAGATCATCTGGTCCAACCCCCCTGCCAAGCAGGATCACCTAGAGCACATTGCAGAATGGCATCCAGGCCATTTCAATATCTCCAGAGAAGGAGACTCCACACCTTCTCTGGACAACCTTTTCCAATGCTCTGTCAAACTCACAGTCAAGTGCCCTCTCTTATTAAGATGGAACCTCCTACGCTTTAGTTTGTGCCCATTGCCTCTCATCCTCTCTCTGGGCACAGCTGAAAGGAGACAGGCTCCATCCTCTCAACACCCTCCCCTCAGATATACACATTAATGAGATCTCCCCTCAGTCTTTTCTTTTCCAGGCTAAACAAGCCCAGTTCTTTCAGCCTGTCCTCATTGTTCCTGTCCTCTAATCATCTTCGTAGCCCTCCTCTGGACTCACTCCAGTAGTTCTATGTCCCTCTCCTACCAGGGAGCCCAGAACTGGACACAATAGTCCAGGTATGGCCTCACCAGGGCTGAGTAGAGGGGGAGACTCACCTCCCTCAACCGGCTGGCAACACTCTTGTGAATGCACTCCAGGATACCATTGACCTTCTTGGACACATGGGCACATTGCTGACTCACGGTCAGCTGTCCACCAGGACTCCCAGGTGACTGAAATTTACATAATAAAATTTATAAGGAGCAAGGCAAAAATTATAGGGAGCTTTGTTCAATATCAAACAACATTTCATTTCAAACAATGTAGTATATTTGTTCCCTAACATAAAGAAAGCCATCAAATATTGAATACTAGTTTAAGATGTGGTGTTTTTTTTTTTTTTTGGTATTATGGATTGTAAGAAGGAAATTAATCTGTTTAAAGTGATTTGGAGCCTATTACCTTAAAACTCTCAAAGTTGTTCCTGGTTTTCTTTGAGCAAAGGAAACATTCAAGTGTAGGATCTGAGAAAGAGAGAGAATGGAAAGCTGTTCTCATTTTTAAGACCTTATATAAGAAATAATTGATGGAAAGGTAAGGAATACCATAGAGAATTACTCATTTATTATTATTTTCTTGTATGGGACTTTGGGGGAGCAAGCAGGGATCCCAGGTAGGTCCCTAGAAAAATATTTGTGTATGTGTTTGCTTCTGGAAAGGAATGTCTCTTTTGTGAGTGTTCAGTTGTTTTATTAGTAGGTTGCTTAACATTCTGAATAACATTCATCTGCTATTGATTCATTCCCTCCCCTAGGGAAATTCATAGTAGTAAGTGGATTTGATTGAAAATATTTGCTAGAGAAGATTGAGAAGTATGAATAGAGAATAGGGGGGAAAAGAAGCAGAAGAAGTAGCAGAATGAGAAAATGACAGAAGTCAACTGGAGAAGAGGAGAAAGAAGAGGAATTTGAGGGAGAGGCAAGGAGAAAATATTGCTTACATTTATTTTTAAACTGGTAGTGCTGATCAGAGAGAATGATTACTTTTACTTCATTTAATAAAAATTGCATACACTTGTATTGTATATAAGAAACTGTAATTCCATTTGGGGCTACTTGTGACATTAACAAATCATTTGAGTTGAATTCTTGAAGTTTATTATTATGTCACCAGTCTCCTCAGGGAAATTACTTACACTGCATGTGCAGTTTTGTGTACATAATTCTTTATATTTATCAAATTATATAGCACTCTATAGTGCACTTCATAATTTAAAGTCATACATTAAGTATAAGAGGCATATATACTGTTTAAAGAAAATGTGCTTATTGCTTTATCATCATCTTTAATATTAACCTCCATTAAAGAATCTTAATATGTTTTCTAAGTTGTTTTATGATAAGATAATGTAAGAATATTATTACACCCAGCAATTAGTTTTGTAATAAGTATATACAATGAAACTGCAAATTAACTTTTGCTTATATTGTTCTAATGATGTACTAAAAACGATGTTGATATTTCTGAGCATGATATGCTAATAATTATGTTATTATGTGTAATAGCATGACATCCTAGATAGAACAATCAATAAGTTTGTTGTTGTTGTTGTTGTTGTTGGTTGGTTGGTTGGTTTTTGTGTATTTTTTGGGGGGGGCGGGGAGGGATGCCATTTTAAAACTGCAGGAAAATTATAAGGAAATTAACTTTGCAGCTTGCTCCCCTCCACCCCCAAATAAATCAGAAAACTCATTCTTTTTCCTTTCTGCAACAATACAGACCTCATTGGAAGTAGACTCCTGAATCTCCATAACATACTTTATTACAAGGTTCACACATTCTAGGTAAACTTATTTCACCCTAAATAAGTGTTTTTACTCATAGCTATGTCAAAGAAACTTTATTTACAAACTAGTAAAGGAATCAGACAATTCCTAGGTACAATTAGTTTTATTATGAAGTAAATGTCTAATAGACCTTGTGACTCCAGGAACAGATGTCATGCTGTTCATGGTGAAAATTATGTAAGATGAACACGCCACATAGAACTTAAACTAAATACATCAGGGTAAATATTACATACATAATACTATATTCTGTTTGAATAATCATTAAAAATGAATGCAAGATTTGTTATCTCAGTTAACACCATCATAACTGACATAGTATTTTTACAACCTCATTTCAAAAACAGTTTTTGAAATGTAAATTAAGCAATGACTAAGAAAGCAAGTACATCATTCAGAAATAAAATGTAAAAATTTCATGCAATCACTTGTGTTACCTTCAAATATTTATTTCCTTTGCTATGTGAAGGACTATAGCAACTGATCTTGAGCAAAAATAATTCAGATAAAAGGATCTGATAAACAATCTAAACTAGTTTATTACATAGACGAATACTTTGTTTAGTCTAAAGGGTCTTCTTGATGGACAGGTCGGTGCAACCCTTCCACTGGGAGTGTCACTGATAGAAGTGGGCTTGTCCCAGTCTTCTTACAGATATGTCTGTGATCAGTTATGAACACCCCCACCTCAATTTTAGAACAGTTTTTACCAGTTCCATTCAGCTCACTAGGCTGTATTTAGTTCGTCCATATGAGTTTGTGCATAAATTTGTTTGTCCAAGAATCAAATATGGAGTCACTTTGAGTCATTATGGTACACCATTTAATGTTTTTGAAGTTCATAGTTACTAACATAAAAAGGGAAGGCGTGTCTCTCAAGTCCTACAGACATATTTTGTAGCAGATACTGAGAAGAGCATTAGGAACAAATAATCTGGATGGCTTATTCCAGGGTAATACTAGAATTAGCTAAATATGAATATTAGGCAGCAGAACTTGTGAACGGACTGGGAAATGAGTTATTTGGTTCTGTAGGACCTTAGAAAGCTGCTTCCAAAAGTCTTTGCATCTCTGCCATCTTTCCTGTTCTCTCTCTTCACTGACATCCATTTTCCATTGCTGCATTACCTATCCAACAAATACAGATTTGCAGGAGTGAACAGAAGCTGAACAATAAAACATTTGAAAAGATTTTTTTTTTTTTGAAAAATTGCTGCCAGTGTTCACATCCATATATAATCCTTTGCTTCCATACTTTATTTATTTATTTGTTTATTTATTTACTGCCAATTAACAATTGCCATCTCATTTACATGTTAATTAACACAGTGAAGGGAATGGTGTTGATCCCTGATGTCTGCATAGAACATTACAGATTTGGGAACAGAAGATATTCATAGGTATGTACTTATATAATTCTTCTTATGGAAAGACTGGACAGATATGGGGCCAAAATCACAGGATGGTTGGTATGTGGTTTGTAAAAACTCTGATGCCTTCCCCCTCCCATTCAGTACTCCATGACGTCATCAGTTTACATAAAATCTAACTAACACAGAACCCATTTGTGTACTAACTATAGCTCAGTAATACATTCATAGAATAATTTTAATGTCCAATACCAGTAATTTATTTAAATCTACAGTAAGTGTAGCTGTCATTGCATAAAGCTTAATATATATTTTCACAACTCCATATTTAACAACAACAACAAAAAAAAGCTAGAATTTTTTCACTAAATAAATATTGTTACTGAAATAAATTATGCAACGTGCAAATCGGACCAAACCGAGCTTCTTGTGAATGTCTGAAGAAAAACAGAAAAAAAAAAAAAAAAGTAAAATCTGAAGATGATAAAATTAACATTATTCTGTGTTGCCTGCTATTATATTGCCTTTGAAGTTTGTGGCAATCTGTATCTTTAAGCCAATTTAACAAACAGTTGCTGAAGAATATAGGATCTGAAATTTATTCCTGCTGTTTTTCCTTCTTTCCTCTGCTTTTTAAACCTATGTTAAAAACTAGATAAAACATAATATTATATACTGTCAGAATGCAGTGAGACTTTTATTGTCTAATTTAGGATGTAAAAACCTGTTTCTGCAAAGATATGTCTATCCCCTTCTGTGGAAGGATCAGGGTCACATCTACTGATAGAACATTAACAGTCACAGTAAAAGTCAACAAAAACTGAAATATCCAAACTGGAAACATAATTAACTTAATCATAATAAACTTGATCTTCAGATATTTAACATTAACATTTTGAAAATTACAGAGCCAATAAAAATACAGCAATACCAGTTCCAAATGCAACAACAGTCCTAGCCTTAATTAATAAATATATTTTAATTATTGGGAATATAATCATATTCTTGGAGGAGAACTGATTTTCAGCTTGGTCTAACAAATTTTATTTTTTTCAGAATTAAAATAAAATTAAAATAAATTAAAATAATTAAAATAAAACGCAGCTATTAACTTCAGACTTTTTTTTTAGTCGATAAACATTTTTTGCCTTTTCAGAGGTTGTAAAGGAAGAATCAAATTATATTCTCAACATGTAATTCCACTGGGGATAAGAGAACCAGATATGAATTTGCCACCTATTATAAATTTAGGATATATGGCATCTCCAGTGACTATGCCAAACCTGAGGCTATATCCAAACTGAATTCCAGGGGAAAAAAATAATGATTTTATCTTCTATGCAGGTTGTGCAATGATAATGTTATGTGAAATAAATAGAGAATATTCAGGATATGCTTTGACAATGTAGGCAATTTATTACTGCTCTCAAATCACTTCATACATAGCCAATTGACTTTTTATATGACATATCATAGTTCTCAAAAGAAGACCTAGTAAATGAAAATAAATCAACCAGACCACTCATTTGCATACCAGGTATATAATTAATTTCCAAAAAACATACTTTAAAACTACTTGTTGTTTTTAGTTTTCTACCTATCTGAAAGTATGTGTCAAAGAAAAGTAATTTACCAGGAATAACAATTTAATTGAATTAGAATTCTGTGACCTTTTCTCTATTTCATTGGTTTGCTGTACTAATAAGGAAAAAGACTGCTTTATTTTCCAGTATTTCTTTTAGCAAAATATGTTTTATTTGGAAATAAATTAAAACAACAACAACAACAACAACAAAACTTTAATAGATTTAATGGTAGAGGGAAGACCTAAGAGACCAATTTTCCCTTTTCCTGATCAATAAATAGCAGTCACTTTTAGCATGACTCCTATGGCCTTGGTCACATCACAATGATGCACTCCTCATTCAAAACAGAACAGTGTCTATTCCTATTACAGACACTTTGTTAAGGAAAATATATATATATATATATTCATCCTCAGATTCAGTTATAATCATCTGATCTGAAAATTATTGCAAGAAAGTACAAACAGATTTATTCTACTGTCAGTTATACTGAGTGACAGCTGACTCTTGCCAGTGCAACGGGTTCATGACCTTGGAGAATGTCCACTGAAAGTTTGAAGTTGAGACACACAGAACTTCAGATGATTCTCTCAATCCCCCACACAAGAGATGGAGGTTTACTCACTGATGGTCGTTTCTGTATGTGGATCTATGTGAAGCTTTCTGTTTCACTAGCTTTAGTGTGTTGACCACAATTTCAAAAGTATGCTGATAGCCTAAGTCTCCAGGCAGCTTTCTCATGGAGACAGACATAGAACTCTCACAGGTAATGGGATATTTAAGTGATGCATGGGCACAAATGAAGAATGGGTGGATTAGAGTCTGAAATAAATAAATAAATAAAAGAATAAAGTGTTCTGAAGAGATAAATACAACTAACAAGGCAAAAATCTTGGCAAATTAATTGTCCACTAAGCCTGGGTAACTGACCAGCAAGATCTGCTCAAAAACATGTTTTGTTTGTTTGTTTCTTTGTTTTACTGCTTGGTCCAAGATTTTGCTTAGTTTTCATTTGAAAAAAATATATATATAAATAAATAGATGTTTAACTTCAAGTTTTGATACTTTTCCATGTTTTTACCAAGCACAATGGACAGACAGTAAGGTCGGATTGTAAATTTCAATCAGAAAAATCCTGTTGTCATGTGTATCTCTAGTAACTCCTAAATATCCATAGCCTTCAGTAAGATGTTTTGTTTCCTGATCTCTAATACTAAAACATCTTAGTTAGCTTACCTTATCAGCTGACCTAACATTATTACTCTCCTTGAGCATTAGAACTGGGACTGCACGGCTTCCATGAATATATGTGTGCTGTTATAGAATCCTAGAATTGTGAAGGTTGGAAAAGACCTCCAAGATCACCTGGCGCAACCATCTGCCTACCACTAATGTCACCCACTAAACCATGGCCCTAAGCACCAGGTCCAACCTTTCCTTAAACACCCCCAGGGACGGTGACTCCACCACCTCCCTGGGCAACCTGTTCCAATGCCTGACTACTCTTTCTGAGAATAAATCTATCCTAATTTCCAACCTAAACATCCTCTGCTGCAACTTGAGGCCATTCCCTCTAGCCCTATCCCTGTTTTTCTTGAGAAAAGACGCTGAACCCTATCTCCCCACAACTTCCTTTCAGGTAGTCGGAGAGAGCAGTAAGGTTCCCCCTGAGCCTCCTCTTCTCCAGACTAAATAACCCCAGTTCCCTCTGCTGCTTCTCATAAGACTTGTGTTCCATACCCTTCACCAGCTTTGTACCCCTTCTCTGGACATGCTCCAGGGCCTCAATGTCCTTCTTGTACTGAAGGGCCCAAAACTGAACACTGTACTCGAGGTGTGGCCCCACAAGAGCAGAGTACAAGGGGACGATCACCTTCTTGCTCCTGCTGGCTACAGTATTCCCGATACAAGCCAGGATGCTGTTGACCTTCTTGGCCACCTGGACACACTGCCAGCTCATGTTCAGGCAAACATCAAACAACACTCACGGATCATTTTCCTCTGCACAACTTTCCAGTCTCTCTGCCTCAAGTCTGTAGCGTTACATGGGGTTGTTGTGACCAAAGTGTACAGGACCGGGCACTTAGCCATGTTGAACCTCATCCCATTGGCAATGTTCAATAAACTGATGATTTTACCATCTTTTTTTCTCTTCTTCCAAATATATTTTGCCATTTTTGACTGAAGAATCTTAACCATACTTATTTACTTTTTTTTTTTTTTTTTTTTTAAGATTATAATGACTTTGTTATCCTATACAATTATATCCATCACTATACATCTATCTTATACATCCATCTTAACAACAAATAAATTAATGTTCATGATTTAATGGTCAGAGCTTTGTCATATCTTTCTTTGATCTTTTTTTTTTGATTCTGGATACCATAACTATTTGTCAAATCAGTTGTGCTTATAAAAATATCAGTGCTTACAGCTTGAACTAAGCATATCTTTGATACCAGAAGGTCTTTCTCAGTGGGAGTAGGCTCATGGTATGTAACACTGAACAGTAACAGCACGACTTGTCAGTGTTACTGAAAGCTGAAAATAAAAAAAAATAATAGAGAATGTACAGCCACAACAATCCTTTAAGAAATTGATTTTCTAATGCAATACAACAAGCAATGAACGTATGAATCTATGTGTAGTACTCCATCTCTAGACTACAGTGAAACAACCTAGTCACAAGTATAAGCACTGATGTCCCTCCTCTCTGAATTCTCTCAATAAATACAAAGTAAAATAACACCCTGTATTGGGTCTGGCTGGGATGTTAATGTTCCCTGCAGCAGCCCATACAGTGCTGTGCTCTGCACTTGTAGCTAGAACAACAGGGGTATCACACCAGTGTTGTGTCTGCTGCTGAGAAGTGCTGGCACAGCATCAGGGCTCTCTCTAACCCTCCTAGGGGGTGGGCAAAAAAGTGAGAAAGAAACATCACCAGGGCAGCTGACCTCAACCAACCAAAGGGATATGCCATACCATATGATGTCACACTCAGCAATAAAAGGTGGAAAAAGGAAGAAGAGGGGAGGGGTGGGCTCCCATTGCGAAAATGTCTGTCCTCCTCCTGAACACCGGCTATGTGCGTTGAGGCCCTGCTTCAAGGACGTGGTCAAGCATCGCTCATTTGTGGGAAGGAGAGAGTAATTTCTTTCCTCTGCACTTCCACATAGCCTTGACTTGTTTTGTTTTGTTATTCCCTTTCCCCCTCCCTCTTCCCCTTTCCCTTTTTTTCCCTTCAGTTGAATTGTTTAATTTATAATATTATTTCCTTAATATTTTTTTCCCTTTATTTAAATTATCTTTATCTCAACCCATGAGTTGTTTTTTTCCTTTACTTCTTCCCCTCCTCATCTGTGGAGGGGGAGAGAGAGAGCGGTTGTGGTATTCAGCTGCCTAGCATGATAAAACCAACACACACCCGTACCACTAGTCTTAGTGTATTTTCAAGGAGATATCATCAGTGGTTACATAGTTGACAATAAAACAAATAAAAGCTACCTTTCTGTTTGTATCATATTTAATTTAACCAACTACAATCAAAAAATATGAGGAAAGTGAAACCTTAAGAAGAATTGAATACCAAAATCTAGTACATAAAAAATAAATAGAAATGAAGCTGAGATGAATTAAAGTACAGAATTTATACATTTAGGCATTATTTTATTGTATTTTATTGTATTTTATTGTATTTTATTGTATTTTA
>NC_048893.1:167978800-167996542 GCF_011077185.1 Oxyura jamaicensis
TATTTTATTGTATTTTATTGTATTTTATTGTATTTTATTGTATTTTATTTTATTTGGGGGCTCTTTTCTGAAAGGATGGATTTTTTAGTCTTTAAAACAAAACTTTATTCATTTTCGTCTTTTGCATACAACCCTGATACATTAAACAATTGCCAACTGTGTAAGACAGTCATGGTGCATAGACCATTCTCTTATGAAACCCTGGATCAGTAGGGTGCTGTGAAATGGTAATTATCTTCAATGCCCCCAAAACATGTGCCACTAATTCTGTTGGAGATTACAACACCTGCATTGATTTCCCTAGGACACAGACCTCTCTGGGGCTGAATGAAGGTTAGGTGCTATTAGAAGAAATGTCTCCATCATGACATAGAACATTTTTTTTTTCATTAATTAAAGACACAAAGATAGCTCAGTATTTAGCATTTATTGCTTATGTGGTTTAATCCATAGCCACTGGATAAACCATCCCCTCCTCCCAGTGGGATGGGGGAGAGAATTGGTAAAATAAATGAATAAATAAATAATAATAAAAAAATACAATAACTCTTGGGTTGAAATAAGGATGAGGTGGGGGGGGGGGTTGGGGGGGGGGGGGGGTGGGGGGTGTAAATTGATTGCTCACCACCAGCTGACTGATGCCTAACCCATTCCAAAGTAGCAGCAGTACCCTCCGGCAAACTCCCCCCTGATTTTATTGTCCCACATGGTACCACATGTCATGGAATATCCTTTTGGTCAATATTGGTCAGTATGGATCAGCTGTTCTGTTTCTGTCTCCTCCCAGCTTCTCATGCACTCCCAGCCTCCAAGCTGGTAGGGCAGAATGAGAAGTAGAGAAGTCCTTAGCTTAGTGTAAATACAGCTCAGCAACAACTGAAACATCAGTGTTTTATCAACATTATTTTCATTCTAAATCCAAAACATGGCACTGTACCAGCTACTACGAAGAAAATTAACTCTGTCCCTGATGATAACAGGACAATTGCTGACGGTCTTTCAAATACCTTTGAAGGGATCTGCTTTATGTAAGACTTCTGCTTTCTTACAGCATCTTGCTTTGGCATTACTTTAGTGTTTCCAAAGCTGTATAGCTGCTTTCTTTTACAATATGAAACTTATGAAGTATATGTAAAACCTACTTATATAAAAAACTGACTGAGTACTTATGGCTGAGTATGAAAAATATGTGAAATTATTAGGATTATATGGCTGAAAAATAGCCATAAATACCTAGGGACATTACATATGCACTGTATATCACAAAAGTACAGAAGCACAGAATGCATGAGGTTAGAAGGGACCTCTAGAGTCATTTGGCCCAACCCCTCTGTTCAAGCAGGGATACCTAGAGAATCTGGACCGTGTCCAGCTACTGAACCTGTGCCAATGCTGAGTCACCCACACAGTAAAGAATTGCTTCCTGATGTCCAGATGGAACCTCCTGTGTTTCAGTTTATGTTCATTGTCTCTTGTTCCATCACTGTGTAGCATTGAAAAAAGCTTATCTGTCCTCTTTGCACCCTCCCTGCAGGTTTTTATAGACATTAATAAGATGCCCCCTGAGCATTCTCTTCTCCAGGCTGAATAGCTCCATCTCTCTCAGCCTTTTGGCATAGGAGAGATGCTCCCACCCCTTCATCATCCTCATGGCCCTTCAGTGGACTCTTCACAGTATGTCAATGTTTCCCTTTTACTGGGTAGCCCAGAACTGGGCACAGTACTCCCAGCATGGACTCAACAGCTCTAAGTAAAGAGGAAGAATCACCTCTGCTGAGGTGCCTAATGCATCCCAGGATACCTTTATCTTTCTTTGCTACATTGGCACATTTCTGGCTCATGTTCAACTTGTTTTTCATGAGGATTCCCAGGTCATTTTCTGCAAAGGTGCTTTCCAGGCAGTATATGTGTACTGGGCATGGTGCCTGGGCTTGTTCCTCTCCAGGTGCTGGACTTTGCACTTCCCTTTTTTGAACTGACATGACTATGGTATAAGTGTTGAACTGACATTACATATATCTTCAGGATCTGTATTGGACTGGCAGACATGACAGAAGACCTGCTGAGAAAACTATGCCCCCCTAGGGTGGCCACAGGATGATGAAAGTGATACCATAGGACACCTTGGATGGATAAGATGCCATAGGATATCTTCAATAGGAGACCATGTCTGAGCAACATAATCAATCCCTGTGTCAACACTGGCTACACTAATTTTTGTAGACACCTCTTTCTCAGGCATATATTTTCATATGTTTGTACTAAATGCTTTACGATCTGGAACTGAATTGCACTCCTAAAGGTGAGTAAAATGAATCCCATCATCAAAGATGAGTAAAATAATCAAAATGTGAAAGAACTACTAATTAGTAATAAATTGTCAGCCTACTTATTTCTATTGAGTAGCATTAATAGGCAGCCTAATAGAGTATGCAGAGTGTATGACTCTATTGCAAAGACTGAAGATCCTATAATGACAAACTCAAGATGTAAGGAAGTGTTATTATTGTATTCTGTGCAGGCAGCAAAAGGTCTTTTGATGATATCTCAGTTTGAAGACAGAGAAAATGAATGATTTTCTGCTAAATACTAACCTGACAAGGATATAGATGGGATAGTCTTCCTCTGGAACCCCACAGGACTAATGCAACCACCCAGATAGATCTGCAGTCAGTTATGTAACCCACCAGCTTTCAGGCTGCCGGTGTGCCCAGGACTGCTCCCTGTTATGGAAGGTGTTAGCAAACATACCTGTTGGACATGTTCCCAGGTAAATAAGTCTGGTGGCCAAGCTTCAGGAAGAGGTGGGGAGATTGAAAAGCATCTGTAAGTCCAAAAGGGTGATAGATCAATAGAACTATGTTCTGCCCTCTCTGGGACACACATGTCAACTTAACAACCAATACAGAGATAGGTTCAGTGTCTGATCTTCATCATGATAAACAAAGCAATTTGAAGGAGACTGAGGAGTGGAAGCAAATTACTGTATGGAGCCATAAAAGGAGCCCTGCCTGCACACTCAGCTTCCATCACAATATAAGTATGAGGTTCTGGGCATGGTAGATGAGGGATGTATAAAATAGAAGAAGAGGCATCCATGCAAGGTCTCCCTCAAAGGTTAGATCAACTAACCCCCTGTAGAAAGTGCAGCATCAAAAACAGTGCCATGTAGAAACAACAGGGAGTTGTTGTCACAGCTAACTCCCTCCTGAAGTGAATGGAGACTCCCATCTGCAGAGCAGACCCACTTTACAGAGAAGTTGGCTGCCTCCCTGGGGCTAGGTTCAGGGACATCACCAATAACATTTCAAACTTAGGATAACCTTCATACCATTGCCCACTCGTCTTTCGTGTGAGTATAAACAGTGTTTCAAAAGGAAGCCTTAGGTCTGTCAAAATAGATTTCATGACCCTGGGAAGACATTAAAAGGATTGAGGAACATAGCTGTGTTTTCTTCAATCATCTTAGTAATGAATAGATTAATGAAAAGAAACAGGTGAGCCCAGGTCATCAATGCCTGGCTCCAAGACTGGTGCTGCCACCAGAATGTTAGGTTTTATAACCATGGAAGAGTCTTTGAGAGGAATAGTCTGATGGGACCTGATGGGACCCACCCATCTTTAAGGGGGAAATGTTTTTTGGCTTGTAACCTAGTGAGACTGATTGAGAGGGTTTTAAACCAGGATTTCTGTGAGAGGAGGATACCATTCAGACCACTGAAGTTAATCCAAGAGATGGTATAGTGCCATCTGAGAGGCAAGGCTAATATGGGCACCTACGCTGCTTCAGGGAGTGCTGTTGGTTCAGGAGCACATCTGAAATGCTTGTATACCAATGAATGAAGTTTGAGGGACAAATGGGATGAACTGGAAACTTTCGTCCTTCTCCAGAGTTATGATATCATTGATATTATTGAGACTCAGAACAAGTCCCACAACTGGAATGCTAGAATAGGTGGCTATTGGCTGTTCAGGAATGATAGGCAGGGCAGGCAAGGTGGAGATGTTAGACTGTACAGCACTTGCAGTAAGAGATGAGTAGAGAACCTCTGAGTGAAGATTAAGTGGATGGATAACAAATCAGATGTTGTTGTGGGTGTCTACGATTGATCACCCAGTCAAGGTGATGGCATGGATCAGCTAGGGCAAATTTCAGGATCAGTTACCCTTATGCTTATGGGAGATTTCAACTTGTCAGACATGAACTGGAAATACCACACTGCCATGACAAGCAAGTCTGGGAAATTCCTGAAGCATGTTGAAGATAACTTCCTGTCACAAGTGCTGAGAGAACCAACTAGGAAAGGTGCCTTCCTAGATCTGCTGTTTGAAAATAGGGAAGGCTTTGTATGAGATGTGATGATAGGTGGCTATAAGAGCCACAATTATCATGAATTAGTTGAGTTCAAAAATTTTGGTTTAAGGAGAAAAAAAAAAAAAAAAAAAAAAAAAAAGTTATCAGAGTTGCCACCATGGCTTTAAGAGAGTGTTGTGGTTTAGCCCCAGAAAGCAGCTAAGCTCACTCTCCCCAGGTTGGATGGGAGAGAGAATCAGAAAGGTGAAAGTGCAAGAACTCATGGGTTGAGATAAAGACAGTTTACTGTGGAAAGCAAAAGCTGAAGTGATGCAAAACAAATAATTCATTTACTACTTCCCATCATCAGGCAGGTGTTCAGCCACTTCCAGGAAAGCAGGGCTCATCACACATAATGGTTTCTTGAGAAGACAAACAGCATCACTCTAAACATCCCTCTCCCTTTACACCAAAGTGTAAAGAAAGAAGACAAACAAACAAACAAACAAACAAATAAATAAATAAATAAAGCTTCTCAGTGAACTAATTAGCAGGATCCTCTGGGAATCAGCTCTAGAGAGTTTAGGGGTCCATGAGGGCTGGTTTCTTCTCAAGAGACACCTTTTAAAAGCCTCGAAGTAGGCAATCCCACTGTGTTGCACGTCAAGCAACTGGGTTAGAAGATGAGCCTGTGTGAACGGGGAACTCTGCCTACAATTAGGACAGAAAAAGAAAATAAAGGACTTTTGGAAGCAAGGTCTGGTTTCAGAGGCAGAGTAGAGAGCTGCAGTTCACATCTGCATTGAGAAAACAAGAAAAAAACAAAGCTCAGCTTATGTTTACACTGACCAGTGTGGTCTTGGGAAACAAAAAGTCCTTTTCAAGCATGTCAAAAGCCCTAAGGAAAACATTGGAATGATACTTGATGCATCCTAACAAGTAAGGATGAGAAAAAGGCAGAGACATTCAATGCTTTTTGTTTCTTTATTTTTCTCAGTACTTAATAACACAATCACAAAATTGTTAAGGCTGTAAATGACCTCTGGAAGTCACCTGGTCCAACCACCCCTGGTCAGTCCGGGACACCTCGGGCAGTTTGCCCAGGACCATATCCAGATGCCTTTTAAAGGTGTTCAGGAAGGGAAACTCAACAATATCTCTGGGTCATTAATAATAATGACAAATCTTGGCCTGCATGGTCCTCAGAAATGGAGGACTGTGACTGGGTGAGCAGTGACTTTCCTTTCATGGCCAACATAATTCAGCTGTTTAGTTTAGAGAGAGGAAATGACCACAGTTCTCTGTACAATTTCCTGAGGAGGTGTGGTGGTTTTACCCTTCTGGGCAGCTGAGCTCCACCACAAGCACTCTCTCACTTCCCCTTCTCAAAGGGAAAGGGGGACAAAATATGATTGAAAGGGCTCAGGAGTTGAGATAAGGACAGGGAGATCACTCAACTGTTATTGTCACGGGTAAAACAGACTCAGCATAGGAAGATTAATACAATTTATTACCTGTAACTAACAAGCTAGAGCAATGAGAAACAACAGAAAAACAAACTATAATGACCTTCCCCCCATCCATCCCCTTCCAACTTCTCCCACCGAGTGGTACAGGAGAACAGAGGAATGGGGGGTGTGGTAGTCCATAACACTTAATCTCTGCCGATCCTTCATGGTCACTCTGCCCTTACTTCAACTTGGGGTCTCTCCCATGGGATGCTGTCCTTTCCAAACTAATCCTTTGTGGGCTTCCCACAGGAAACAGCTCTTCTAGAACTGCTCCAACACGGGTCCCCCACATGTGGCAGCTCCCCCCAGATCCCCTGCTCCTGTGTGGGCTACCCTCCATGTGCTACACCTCCGGCTTGGGGCCTGCTCCTGTAGGTCTCTCCGTGGGCTTCACAGTGGAGTTCTATTCCCCTGTGGGCTGCAAGGGGACAGCCTGCTCCACCATTTGCCTCTCCACAGGCCACAGGAGAACTTCATGTCCAGCATCTGGAGCACTTCTGTCCTTCTTCTGCACTAAACTTGGTGTCTGTAAGGCTGTTTCTCACTCCTCGCTCTCCCAGCTTCTGTTGCACAGCAGTTTTTGTTGTTGTTGTTGTTTCCTTTTCTTTATATCAGCTCTCACAGAGGCACAGACATCACTTACTGGCTCAGTTCTGGCCAGAGTTGGGTCCCTTTGGAGACAGCTGAAACTGTCCCTTATCCAATATGGGGCAGCTTCTGTTTTCTTCTCATAGATGCAACCCCTGCAGCCCCCTGCTACCAAAACCTTGCCACGTAAACCCAATACAGTAGGGGAAGTAGAGAGGGAGTTGCTGGTCTCTTTTCCCTGGTAAACAATGACGGGATGTGTGAGAATGGAAAAAGTTGCACCAGGGGAGGTTCAGACATTACGTTAGGAAAAATTTCATTACTGCAAGAGTAGTCAAGCACTGGAACAGGCTTCCTAGAAAGGCAGTTGATGCCCCCTGCCAATCCTTAAGAGGGATTTGGATAATGCCCTCAATAATATGCTTTAACTTTTGATAGAGCCTGAGATAATAAAGCAGGTGGACTGGATTATCTGTGTAGTTCCTTTCCAACTGAACATCTCTATTCTGCTTTATTCTTCTCCATTCTGTTCTTCTGTTTGAAATAAAACAAGTAATCTTTGTAATTGTATCTTGAAAATAGAAAGTAAATCTGGTGCCACAGATGTTCTGCATTACTCCTGTAACAATTTAACTTGTGGTGTATTTTCTGCAGCCAGTTGTTTCGTACCATTTAAATGCAATGAAATCATACACAGAATTGTACACAGAATGTGTACTTCTGTATACAGTCCAAGTCCATTTCATGCTTGAAGTTAACCTTAAAAGAGGAAAGATAGATATCATATTACATGTAAAGATTCGATAAGAAGAACAGGATTATTTAATCATGATTCAAAGAGTGAATAAAAGAAGAGGACAACCCAGCCATGTCGCACCATGTCTGTGTCGCACAGCTTGGCAGGATCTATGGATACAGGTGTATACACACAATGAGATATGAACATCAAAACCCATGATTTTTAGAGTGTAATTTTTCTTATTTCCTATTTTATAATTATTTTCATTTATTTATTTAATTATTTACAAGACTGATCTGTTCAAATCAGTTCCATTCACAATGAATGCATTTGCAATTCAGAGGAGTGGTACATTTCTGGGAACACCAAAGAAGGCATCTTGCCCTTTTCTTTACTCTTCTCAACCTGTTTCCACATGTAGCAATGTTATTTCAAAGAGATGAGTGAACATACTAGATGGACATGAAAGACAAATCAGCACCAAGATTCACTGCCAAAAACCATAGGATTAGATAATATCCACAGGAAGAAACATTTTTTCCCCAAAATATGTTTTAGATGATGGCCTCAATCTCAAAAACATTATCATTAATTATATGCATAAATGTTTCCAAGGAACTTTAGCAGAGCTGAAAAATTAAACTTATACTACACATAAACAAACACTTACAGAACTAGGCTGTAAATGAAGTTATTATATTGTCCTCATTTTGGCTGAGGTAGATATAATTTTATTCATAAAAACTTTTATGGTGCCATGCTTTGGATTTAGAAGAAAAAAACGTTGATAGCACACTGATGTCATAGTTGTGAGGCACAACATCTGCTAACTCCCTAAGTACTTTGGGGTGAATCCCATCAGGCTCCATGGACTTATCAACATGTAGCTGATACAACTATTCCCTTACAATTCTGTTGTCCACAGATGGAAAGGTGGAAAGTTTCTGCTTGTCTAGTCATGGTCCTCTATCTCTGAGGGCCAGATAAGCCAGGATCTGTCATTACTATTATGGCATCATGTTCAAGAATAAAACTGGGGGAAGCTGGCCAGGGGGCTGTCACTGCTTGTGAATTTAACTTGTGGTGTACTTCTGTACTGTGCTTCAGTCAGCTGGTGGTGAGCAATTGCATTGCACATCACTTGTTTTGTATATTAATATTATTATTGTTATTACTTTAAGGAGGAGCAAATGGTTATGTGGTGCTTAGCTGCCTGGTTAAACCACAATATATATATAACAAGTAGTGTAATGAACAATATATAGGAAAAAAAATAATAATAATGAAATAAATAAATACCAAGTCCTTTTCTTACCCTGAGTACCGTCATGGGTAGACAGTAATTTGCTACTTCAGAAGTAATTTAATAGATCAATGTGGGTCAAGTCCAAGTTAATCAATATTTTTTAGGATAAGGTGCTACCGCACAGGGGTATGACATCACACAATCACCTTCCATCTTTAATCTCAGTTCCACAAATAGGGGACACTGAATTGCTGAGTTATTTATTTTCAAAAGATTTCAGTACACTGCTATGGTGGTTTTACTGTGCTAGGCAGCTGAACACCACAACCGCTCTCTCATTCCCCCTCCTCAGATGAGGAGGGGAAGAAGTAAAGGAAAAAAAACAACTCATGGGTTGAGATAAGGATGATTTAATTAAAGAGAAAAAATATTATTAAGGAAATATTATTATTAATTAAACAATTCAACTGAAGGGAAAAAAAGGGAAAGGGGAAGCGGGGGGGTGGGGGGGGCGGGGAGGGAATAACAAAACAAAACACATCAAGGCTATGTGGAAGTGCAGAGGAAAGAAATTACTCTCTCCTTCCCACAAATGAGCGATGCTTGACCACGTCCTTGAAGCAGGGCCTCAACGCTGGTGAAGCTGGTGTTCAGGAGGAGGACAGACATTTTCGCAATGGGAGCCCACCCCTCCCCTCTTCTTCCTTTTTCCACCTTTTATTGCTGAGTGTGACATCATATGGTATGGCATATCCCTTTGGTTGGTTGAGGTCAGCTGCCCTGGTGATGTTTCTTTCTCACTTTTTTGCCCACCCCCTAGGAGGGTTAGAGAGAGCCCTGATGCTGTGCCAGCACTTCTCAGCAGCAGACACAACACTGGTGTGATACCCCTGTTGTTCTAGCTACAAGTGCAGAGCACAGCACTGTATGGGCTGCTGCAGGGAACGTTAACATCCCAGCCAGACCCAGTACACCTGCTAATGCAGTTTTGATCCATAAATATTCAGTATATGGCCTCAGGCAACAAGCTAATGGTATGTCAGAAGGGAGAACTGCAGGAAAACATTTATAAATACCCTTTGAGTGATGCTGAACAGTTGAATGACCATCACCATTTTCAGGCAGTTGGCTGCTGACTGCTGCTGACTCGTGGGAGACTGTGCCCTACAATTTATGTTCAGTGCTTCATTTGGTCTCATCCATAACACATCATTGTATTGATCCTGTCAAAACAATGGTGATACATAATATTCACCCGGAACATTGCATGCTATTTTACAGAAATTACATACTATGCTAACTTTATGGGAAGCAATGGCAACTGCAAAAACAGAGTAGTGCAATAAATCACTGCTGGTGAAATTGGCAGTAAAGCTGATTTTCTTATTCCTCAGAAACAGTGAGGAATATTTTCCTCAGAATATATTTCCTTTGAAATATTGGTAAAACCACTTAAAGGGGATTTTTATTATTATTATTTTTTCCTCTAACTATTAAAGTGGCCTTATTATAGTTAAAGAAAAATAAAACAACTGCAAAAAAAATGTGAGTCTCACAAAAAGAAAGAAGCATTGGATGAGGATAGCAGTTACTATGAAAGAGATCTTTCCTGAAGGGCTAAAACTTAAAACTATACAGTACAAAAAACAAACAAACAAAAAGAAATTAAACACACATTCTTGTCTTTTCAGCTATAGTGCTTTACCCTGTCTGATGCACTCTACTTTTCAGCTCTATTCTCTAACACACAATTTAAATTCCTTTACTCCCCCCACCACCACCTTCCTCTACCTTTCCCCCTATTTTTTCAAGCAGAAAATTAGACTTTGTGATACTCCCTATGTTACCCTCCAGCACTGGAGACTTTCTAGGAATAAATTTGTTTATTTCATTTGAAATGTTAAGTATGGCCCTAAAGAACTCCTGTCCCACATGCCAACTTTTTTTCTCCCACTTCTCCCACTTTAACGTTCAAAGAGCATCATTTCCCGTATAATATTTATTTATTTATTTATTTATTTACTTATTTACTTATTTTCTAGAGTCTAAACACAGGTGATCTAGTGGTTCTTTCAGTGAAGAAAATCAGTGTCTATATACATCTATATACATTTATAAATTCTCCACTCTTCTGGA
This sequence comes from Oxyura jamaicensis, assembly GCF_011077185.1. Lineage (NCBI taxonomy): Eukaryota > Metazoa > Chordata > Aves > Anseriformes > Anatidae > Oxyura > Oxyura jamaicensis. The sequence continues at coordinate 167,989,315 of NC_048893.1, forward strand.
GCATAGATTATAAAAAAAAAAAAAAAAAGAGGAGTTCTATACAAATTTAAAATACTTTTAATCCTTTGAGGAAACAATTGAATCCCTGTGCTGTAAAAGGGAGATGAGCCACAGGAATAGCTAATACATGACAGAAAATGTGTTGGCACAGAGAAGAGAAAAAAAAAAGTTGCCTAGGGGAACAAGACATCTCAGCTCTGTAGATGATTTGACAAGAGAACAAGATGAATCAAATTTCCAAAACTTTAGAAAATTCTCATATCACTTCACAGCCATCTGATACTTATGGAAAAATATATTTTATACTCTTTTGTTTCTTCTTTTTCTTCCCCCCAATTATGATTGCTTCCACCCCCCTTCTCTCTCCCGCCCCCTCCCCCCCTCCCCCCCCCCAAAAAAAAAAAGCACTATTACACCACGTGCTTTATGTGTTCATTGTTAAATAAGACCACTGAAAGGCAAGGAATGACTTATGACTAAATTATTAGGACTTCCTACATCTGGAGCAGATTTACCTGGTACAAGTTCATTGGAATGTCAAAAAACTAAGCACTAAGGAGTTCAGTATTTAAAAACTGATAACTCTTGGTAGCTGGGTGTTGGTATTCCATCCATACCTTTTGCATTTGACTGTCTATCTCAGGCCAGTTACACTCAGTATAATATAACACAATATTGACATGGAATTTTTCATTTTTATTTTTTGGTAGTTCAGAAAAGGAATTAAAAAACAGGTAATGATTATAGAAAAGATGAACAGGGAAAGACACATTTTGCAACATATAATCTTTCAGTATTTTGTAAACATGTATACCTATGTAAATTACAAATATTTATTCTTTCTAATATTTCAGACTATTTCTGCACTTGTTCAGTGCACTATGGTGAACTGCAGAATTCAGTTTCACACATACAGTAGTTACTCTTTCTCTCCATTAGTGTCTGCCAGATTCATTTTGGATTTGAAGTCTCCTATTTAAATTGTCACCAACTATCCAATCACAGTACCCTTTGCATTCTTGATGTGTCATATTGCATTGCATTTTCTGTGTCACCACCCATCATGTTATATTGTGTCATGCAGAAAAGACAATATGAGTTGACATTACACAAAACGATGCGATCTAAGAGATTTAAAGTTATGTAATGTACTGAAGCAAAAATATGACACACTACAACCAAGGTGTAAATACCCATTTCCTCCAGAGCATCATCTGCTATCTGCTAATAAGAAAACACTTGAGAGAATGAGATTTTAGTATAACATTTTTAGTATAGCACATAAAGTACCAAACTCCAGGAATATTGAAGATTTGACTTAAACTTACAAAAACACAAAAACAAAGACAATTAAATTGATAGTTAATAGTTTTTTATTATTATTATTATTATTATTTAGTCATTCATATATGGCCATGATTTTCACTAATATCACATCTGTTATATTAGCAATTTGGATGCTTTAGAAAAGTAATTATATCTCACAACATGAAATAAAGAGAATAAGTATCACTTTATTGGTTTGATGAATAAAAGCATATATGGGGAAGTGAAGTGGCAGTAACTAGTGCTGTTAATGGAACATATATGGAACAGTAGAAAAGATCTAAGAATTTTGTTTGTCAGTGGAAGGGAATATGCAATCCCTGCTACTTTAAATGTATTCTCTTCTTACAAGAGGAAAGAAGATCTATCTTACAATAGATCTGACTTTGATTTTATATATTTCATCTTCCCTATTAATTTTAGGCTAACAATCATCAAATGCAATTTTAGCTGATGATTGGACATGTCTAAATTAGGAGTAATTCAAGGGTCCTGTCTTGTAAATATAAAAAGAAAAGTGTTAGTGGGTTGCCAAATACATTAGCCCAAGAGGCGAAGTCATTGCAGCTCCATGCCTCCCAGTCCAACAAGTAGTGAGGCCAACCAATTGTTCTTAGTCATTCTACTCATGCAGGTATATTTATATCTATAAATATACATATATACATACACAAACACACACAAATCCCTTACACTTAGAGACTCAGAGACCACACAGTCTTCTTAGCAGCTGGCTGGTATACTTCCTTAGTCCTTCCGATAACCAGTTCCATGGCTTCACCCTCAGAGATCTACACTCTTACTCGCCCTCAGGCCATTTCACCTACATGCTGGCTAGTCCAGCTTGCCCTTCACTAGCACTCAGTGCCTACTTATACATCTTCATTTGCTCTACTTGGCACCACAGACACATGAGCTGCAGAATCCTGGTCTGACTCCATTTGCTGGCATTAGACCCCAAAACCACCTCCACACACACACGAGAGAATGCCTTACTCAGGAAAACAGAAATGGAGCTTAATCAGAAGACAGGACAGAGTGTGCTGATCATATACAGAGTGTAGCCAGGTCAGTCTATTGACCAGCCAATTATTTACATGAAATGGGTCCTTTTTTCCCCAATCTCTGTTTTCCCACAGTTGCTCTTCCCCATATCAGCTAGATCACAGATTCAATCACAGAATCACCAAACGGGCAGAGTTGGAAGGGACCTCTAAAGATTATCTGGTCCAACCCCCCTGCCAAGCAGGATCACCTAGAGCACATTACAGGATGGCATCCGGGCCATTTCAATATCTCCAAAGAAGGTGACTCCACAACCTCTCTGGGCACCCTGTTACAGTGCTCTGTCACCCTTACAGTAAAGAAGTGCCCTCTCATATTAAGATGGAACCTCCTACGCTTTAGTTTGTGCCCATTGCCTCTCATCCTGTCACTGGGCATAACTGAAAAGAGACTGTCTCCATCATCTCAGCACCCTCCCCTTAGATATTTATGCACATTAATGAGGTTTCCCCTCAGTCTCCTCTTTTCCAGGCTAAACAGGCCCAGTTCTTTCAGCCACATCCTCTACATTATCCTCCACATGCTTAGAGATGACCTCCAGGATGAGCTGTTTCTTCACCTTTCCACAGACAGAGATGAAGATGACTGGCCTGCAGTTGCCTGGGCCCTCCTTGCCATTTTTGAAGACTGGCATGACATTGTCTCTCTTCCAGTCTTTAGGCACCTGTCCTATTCTCCACAACCTTACAAAGGTGATGGAGATTGGCCTAGCAATAACACCAGCCAGCTCCCTCAGCACCCATGGGTAAATTTCACTGGGGCCCAGGGATTTGTGGAGGTCAAGCTTGCTTAGCTGATCCCTGACCTGGTCTTCTTCAACCAAAAAAGTCATCCTTTCTCCAGACTTCCTCTCTTGTCTCCAGGGTCTGAGATTCCTGAGGGCTGATCTTAGCAGCAAGTACTGAAGCAAAAAAAAAAAAAAAAAAAAAAAAAAAAAAAAAAAAAAGGCATCCAGCAACTCAACCTTCTTGATATTTGTCAACAGGGCAGGTGACAAGCAAGCAGACATTTTCCCTAGACTTCCCTTTTCTCCTGATGTCCTGATGTGTTTGAAGAAGCCCTTCTTGTTGTCCTTAACATCCTTTGCCAGATTTAATTCCAATTGGGCCTTGGCCATCCTTGCTGCATCCCTGCATACTCTGACAGTGTCCCTATAGATCCATCCCTTTTCCATGTTGTTTGTTCTTGCCTTAAGGATCCCGTAATAAATCTTGTGCAATATTCAAATGCTGTTGCCCTGCATCCTATATGGATTTCCATATCCCTAGACAGTAACCCTCTTCAGTCTGGAAAGTACTATGGAGAGCTGCTTCTATTGCCATAGGTATCACACAGATTATGGGGCTGAGTTTCTCCTGGGACAGTTCTGGCAGTGGCTGGGAAGAGCTTCTTTGTGCACTGGGTTACTGAGGTTGCTGTACTTCTGTGCTCTTTTGTGTGCATGGAGTCGGGCCTTTTATGGGTAGAAAGCTCTATTGGGCTGTGCTACTCCTGTTGTGGGCCTTGTAGATGAAGGTATTATTCAGGTTACCCTGTCTGCCACTGTTCCTCTGTGCTCTTTATTTTGTCTGAAGACAATATTTTATTACATAACCTAACTGAAGGCATAATTCATATTAGAAGTCTAATTTAGCTAAGTGATTAGAATTCAAATAAAACACTATGAATTAAGATCTTTCAGTTTACTGTGCAAATACTGCATTTAAATCTGTATTCTGTTGTCCTGTTATTTTTCCAAAATGCCTTTTATAGTCAGAATCAGCCCCTTTTTCTGGTTCAGATGAAATCATCTTTGGCCTTCTGGTGGGTCTGTTGAAATCCAGAGCAGATATAATCTAGTGAAATTTGTGTAGCCACTGTCAACTTTTCTTCAACGCATCATTTAAGGTATTTCTTTCAATACTTGTTAATTTTTCATTACAGAATCACAGAATCACAGAATAGTCTAGGTTGGAAGAGACCTCCAAGATCACCAAGACCAACCTCTGACCTAACACTAACAAGTCCTCCACTAAACCATATCCCTAAGCTCTACATCTAAACGTCTTTTAAAGACCTCCAGGGATGGTGACTCCACCACTTCCCTGGGCAGCCTATTCCAGTGACTAACAACCCGTTCAGTAAAGATGTTTTTCCTAATATCCAACCTAAACCTCCCCTGGCACAACTTTAACCCATTCCCCCTCGTCCTGTCACCAGGCACGTGGGAGAATAGACCAACCACCACCTTGCTACAGCCTCCCTTCAGGTACCCGTAGAGTGCAATAAGGTCACCCCTGAGCCTCCTCTTCTCCAGGCTAAACAGTCCCAGCTCCCTCAGCCGCTCCTCATAAGACTTGTTCTCCAGACCCTTCACCAGCTTTGTTGCCCTCCTCTGGACTCGCTTGAGCACCTCCATGTCCTTCTTGTAGCGAGGGGCCCAAAACTGAACACAGTACTCGAGGTGCGGCCTCACCAGAGCCGAGTACAGGGGGACAATCACTTCCCTGGACCTGCTGGCCATGCTGTTTCTAATGCAAGCCAGGATGCTGCTGGCCTTCTTGGCCACCTGAGCACACTGCTGGCTCATATTCAGCCGACTGTCAACCAAGACTCCCAGGTCCTTCTCTGCCAGGCAGCTTTCTAACCACACATCTCCCAGCCTGTAGCGCTGTTTGGGGTTGTTGTGCCCCAGGTGCAGGACCCGGCACTTGGCCTTGTTGAACTTCATACCGTTGGCCTCGGCCCATCGGTCCAGCCTATCCAGATCCTCCTGCAGAGCTTTCCTACCCTCGACCAGATTGACACATGCACCTAACTTGGTGTTGTCTGCAAACTTGCTGAGGGCGCACTCGATCCCCTCGTCCAGATCATCGATGAAGATATTAAAGAGGACCGGCCCCAGCACCGAGCCCTGGGGGACTCCACTGGTGACCGGCCTCCAACTGGATTTGACTCCATTCACCACAACTCTCTGGGCCCGGCCATCCAGCCAGCTCTTAACCCAACAAAGTGTACGCCTGTCCAAGGCACGAGCAGCCAATTAAGGTGGATCTTGGTCCCTTCTCCAAAATTCATCAGTTCTTAAGGCATTTAAATTTATCTGCTGTTGAGGCAGTTAACTGCCATCATTGTGGGTGACTATCCAGAATTAATCAGTTAAATCTTTGTCACAGTAATTTAAGCATTTGATGAGTGCGGTTGATTGCAAATTCAAAGCCATTTAAACACTTTGGCATTTGGCATTTTGTCTGAATTTTTATGATACCTCAGACACAAAGCCATATTGTATTACTTCTTAATGAATTCATCATGATATGAATCTGTTGAGTGTAGTAAGATGTATTATATCATAGTATCTCTCAAAAGACACATCACAACTATGTACTCTGGTCTGGTAAAATACAATATCAGTGCCACATTTCCCTGAGTCACTTCTAGGATGTATTTAATTCATCTTTAGTTGTTCTGATATGCACAGGCTATGTGATGAAATTAGAGGCAGGGACTGAAAAATGTTAGCCTTGCTCCTGAAATTTCACTTTCAATCTTTAGGGCTTTATGAAGCAAATTCCTCTTCAAGCTGAACTTTCCTTGCTGTCCGATGTTGCTGTCAGACCAAGTTAAGAACTAAAATGAAGAGTGATGCAGCTTTAGTGTAATCTTTAATATAGCTACAAGAGTGAAATTCAAGATCTAAATTGTTCTCAAAGGTACTATTGATCATAGACAAAACCTATGGCACCGTGTTCCTAACCTGGGTACTTATAGAAAGTGCCTGAAGTTAGACTTGAACACATCTCCCATACAATTCAATGCATACATGAAAAGAGCTATTAAGATTGTAAGAGAAATTGTCAATCATCTTTGACATTGCCTTCTTTCTGTTCATTAGTTATTCTCCACACTCAGTAAGATGCTGAAGTCTCTTCCTCCATCATTCCTGTGTATTTATTTTTTGGAAAAAAAAAAAAAAAAAAAAAAAAAGCCTTTATTTTGTGAATTCCTTGCAGCCCAGCCTGCAGGAAAGTTGAAAAGGCACAGAATAGATGGTATATCCAAGAGAAGACCTGCATTTCATCCATGTGTTGGACAGTATATATGACCAAGGAATTACACTCACAGCAGTATCTATATGTAGATCATTGGAAAATCATGCTGTTCACATGGAATAACAGAAAAGATGTACATGTACATGTATATGTATATGTATACACACATTTAAACATGATTTTTAAGTATTGAATTTCTTTAAAAAGTGCTTAAATATTAAGCATAAATATGCATAAAGAAAGCTAAATATTTTTGGTATAACACACATTATACTCCACACAATGGAGTAAAATTTCAAATACATTGATTACAAAGCTAAATTATAATCTGAATTAAGCAGCTGCTCATAAAATGACCAATGGCACTATCATTAGTATAGAAAGATTGAACTTAAGTTAAAATAAATGTTTTTGTTTGTTTGTTTTGTTTTGTTTTGTTTTGTTCTTAAGACAAAAAAATACATTACACCTCCCAGCACCATATTCCACTTAAAGACTCCTAAAGGGGAAATTTTAAATCAACAGTATCATTGCTGTCCACTTTTGTCATTTATAATTATTTTATTTTAATGTGGGATTTAAACTACATATTCTTAATAATACTTAAATTGTTAATTAGCCATAAGGCTCATTACCTGAAGATACAATTTCAAAGAAGACTGCCTAGCAAATATTTACTTGCCCATAAATCACTATCAAGTGAGGAAGTCAGATATGTTGTAGCTAACAATAGCTATTTATGCTGGCCACAACAAAAGGAAGAGAAAGAGAAAGAGAAAGAGAAAGAGAAAGAGAAAGAGAAAGAG
>NC_048893.1:167996552-167996700 GCF_011077185.1 Oxyura jamaicensis
AAAGAGAAAGAGAAAGAGAAAGAGAAAGAGAAAGAGAAAGAGAAAGAAAAAGAAAAAGAGAAAAGAAAAAAAAAAAGAAGAAAAAGAAAAAGAAAAAGAAAAAAAAGAAAAAGAAAAAGAAAAAGAAAAAGAAAAAGAAAAAGAAAAA
>NC_048893.1:167996710-168002250 GCF_011077185.1 Oxyura jamaicensis
AAAAAGAAAAAGAAAAAGAAAAAGAAAAAGAAAAAGAAAAAGAAAAAAAAGAAAAAGAGAAAAAGAAAAAGAAAAAGAAAAAGAAAAAGAAAAAGAAAAGGAAAAAGAAAAAAAAATGGAAAAGGGAAAGGGAAGGGGAAGGGGAAAGGGAAATGGAAAGGGAAAGGAAAAGGAAAATAAGGAAAAGGAAAAGGAAAATAAGGATAAGGAAAAGGAAAGGGAAAAGGAAAAGGAAAAGGAAAAGGAAAAGGAAAAGGAAAAGGAAAAAATATCATATGAACATTTGTCAGTCAGGGAATGGTTCTGGGACAAAAATGTAAATGGTAATAAGTTTAAGGCCAACATCATTATTCTAGTGCTCATTCTGGTACAGTAACTTTAAGAAATTGATGGATTATTACTTCAGTACATATTTTGTGAGTTACTTGTTATTCTGTGTATATAGATGAGAAGATTGCTGATACATGTTTCTTAGAAATATTAATGGGCTAAACCTGAAAATTATGTTTGGATTATACCATTAACCCATCAGATTGATGGTATTTGTTTTGACTTGTTTATTACCTATCGACCATGTTACACTTCTGCAAAAAGACATGGATGGGCAGCAAAAGAGAAAGCAACTTGCAGTTCTTAACTGCTGTATTCTGATCTGATGAAGCTCTGAAACAAAAGTGATTTTGTTTTCCCTGACACCAATTGAACACATACTGATATAACAAACTTCTGGATTTCTATGTGAGAGGAGATGAAGAAATCATAGAATCATTTAGGTTGGAAAAGACCTCTAAGATCATCTAGTCCAATTGTTAACCTACCACTTCCAAGTCTACTACTAAACCATGTCCCATAAGAACCACATCTGCACATCTTTTGAATTCCTCCAGGGATCATGACTCAAATACCTTCCAGTGTCGTATGGGGTTATTGTGACATGCTTCAGCACCTGGATATCCTTCTTGTAGTGAGGAACCCAAACCTCAACACAATATTTGACGTGTGGCCTCACTGGAACTGAGTACAGAGGGCCAATCATTTTCCTAGTCCTGTTGGCCACACTATTTTTGATACAAGCAAAGATGCTGTTGTCTTTCTTGCCACCTGAGCACACTGCTAGCTGATATTCAGCTGGCTATCGACCACTAACCGAGGTCATTTTCCACCGGGTATCATTCCAGACACTCTTTCCAAAGTCCATAGAATTCCATTCTAAATTTAAAGGTTCACAGTAACCCTGGAGGAAGACGTCTGTCTTCCTGAAAGAGAGGAGATTTGTATACATAAAATATGTTTAATTTCTGTTATATTTGTATTTGAAATTGCTTTGATTTTTAAAGATGTTTTTTTCTGGCTTAGGTCCTACAAAAAGCTAATTAGAACTTTTAAGAAAGCCTGTTGGGGGTGAGGAAGTAGAGGGATGGTGACGGGGGGTTCTTATATAAAAGAAAGATGACAGCAAGTATATTGCAATAATGTGGACAACTTTAAGTCCCCTCACAGTTTTTATTTATCATATGTAAATACATATATAACATATACAAATTAATATAATTATTGATATTATATCATTCATGCAGAGAGAAACATATCTAATTAAACTTTTGTGTGGGTGATAGAAGTTTGACTTATGATTATATATCCATGCCTAGGACGGATAATAAAATACTATGTCCAAGGCTCCAGAAGAGAAAGTAATAAGTCATTCAGATCACCAGATGCCAGGTGAACTCAGTCACATTTAAGAGTACTTCTGTTTCTCTCTCTGAGTCACAACTTCCGAGGAATTGTCTCTTCTGCAGCATCTCTGAGGTTCTTCAAGGAATTCTACAAGAAAATGCAGGTGAATTCGTATTCTAAAATGTACTGACAAAGAATATCTTTTTTGAAGCAGTATTTTTCCCTCCTTGAACATTTTCCCTCTTATCATCTTGTTGAATCTAACCAATAATTGCAAGCAAAATCTTGTAGAAATAAATATAGAAATAAATAAAAAACCCTCCAAACCTTGCCATGAAACCCACAGAAATGGTGATCTAAATTTAGGTGGTTTCCATTTCATGGCAAATGATGACATTATACAACATGTTTTCATTTGACAATGCATATACAGTTCCTTGGGGATTCTATATGAAATATAAAATTCATTTTAATGTTTTATTTAATAAAAAAAATCTTTTCAAAGTTGTATCTCGTTATCTTACATTAGTAATAGAAATGCATATGAACATATCCTTGCCAAAATTTATTTTATCTTTAACTATTCAAATATGTATTACTGCATAAAAAAATATTCATTAGGTAATAGTTGTTAGAACTGTTCTATTATTTTTAAAGTCATCAAAATCGATTACTCTTTAATACTGAAAATATGAATAAAATATTCAATGGAATTTCCTATTTAAATTATAATAAAGCTCAAAAAAAATGTATCATTTCAGGGAGTTTCAATCAAGACTAGATACAATATTGCATAGGTGACCAATTTCCATTTCAAAGGCCTGAGAATCACTGTGTTTTACCCAAGGCCAACAACCTGTTATTTATGTAGCTATAATTCCTTGTCATCTAGATTACTTCCAAGCAAATTCTTCTGCTATGAGGAATATGTAGAATAATTTTAATTTAATGATTTTGAGTGATACATTTACATAGCTCACTTCATTATAACAGAAGATATGAACTGTTTAAAAAACAAACAAACAAACAAACAAAAACTTAAGATTTCTCATTCCAAATGAAATCCCATATCCAATAAATCTGAAAATAAACCTGAAACTTTACCTTTAACTTTCTTCTCACCCATTCTTTTTCTATGTCCAAGGTTCTAATTTCCCATCCAACTGTACTTTTAAATAGCATTTTGGGTGAAACTAATCTGTGCCCTAGCTTTAGGAATATAGTAAGGCATAGAAGCTGGAATTATATTTGTGAAAGACTCCCTTTATTGGTAGTGAATACAAAGAGACCCCTCAAGAGGATGATTTATCCCAATTCAGTATAACTTCATGATGACATTCTGGCAGTGATTCTTCCTGTGTGGCAATAATATTTCTTTCCATGAGCTCCTAAGTCCTATGCCTTCATTAGAAATTAATCTGTGGGTATGTGCCTTTGATATTTTGAATCTCATCCTGGAAGCTACACAGGGCCTGAAAGGTTAGGTGTGTCTGTGTCTGACTACTGAGCAGAATAGTAGATACATCTTTCCAACATTTTAAATATTCTTTTATTCTATTATTTCCAACAGTTTAAATATTCTTCTGAAATATTTTTGTTTGTTTGTTTTCTGCAGTATCTAAAACACCCCTCATGTTCAGCATCTTTCGACAGTGCTGTAAATGCCTAAAGTATAAGGTTGTAGACTCAGTTTCTCTCTTTCTGAAAGAGACTTCTTAAACAAGCTCTAATAGGTTTCTGTCTCCAACAGGGATCCACTTCAGGATATAATGACTAATCCAGGGAATAAATAACTGCTGACTATGAAAGGGTCAGGTTTCTTTCCTGGATCAGGAACACTGGGGAGCTTAACTCAATTTTCCTAAAAGCCATTGGTTTCACTAAGAAATTGGTAAAATCCTTCAGTTTTGTTCTTTGCTCCTTGTTCCAGGTCGTTATTTATTTATTATTTTTCCAATTAAATTTGCAAAACAGCCCACTTTTGTTCTAAAGAAACATGGATAAAGCTATCATCAACATTTATACAGAGTAAGACATAACTCATGTTCACAGAAGCTTGTGAAATTTATTGTGTTTTTGTTTTGCATAAAAAAGTTTTTATATTGCCTTATGTACATTAAATATGTATACAATATGAAATATATAGAGATGAGATTTTTATTGAAAATTATTTGACAAAAAAGAATTACAGCTTTTATTTGTTTATTTTAATAGGGGCAATATGCCTCCATTCATTTAGCAGAAAATCTCAAAGAAAGGAAAGACTACTAAAAATATTTATTTTATTTTATTTTATTTTATTTTATTTAAGTGAGACAATACTGAGAAGTAAATAACAGAATAATCAGAGTTGTCAAGGCGCTAAACAACTGGAAAATTAAAAGGCATATGAAAGAATTTGGAACTATTGCAAGGACATTTTTTTCCTTTGTATCATGTCTTCATGATCTCAGAAGGACCATTTTTGAAATATTGCATGTCATGCATCATTTAAGTAAAACTTTGCTTAAATAGACAAGTGCTAACTCACACAAGGGTTTGGTAGTCAATTTTTTTTCTAAATTATTCATGTGGGAAATTTTTAAATGTGTATCACTAATGTGATCTGTAAGCATGTAATTGATGAAATCCTGCTTAAAAACCCTCAGGAAGGTGATTTAGGATGGCAATTTGTTAAAATAATGTCTGTTACCTCTGATTTTCCCATGCTCTTACCAGTTAACACAGCATGTTCATTTATCACTGAACACAGATTAACTCATGCAAACTATGACCTAACCTTTTCAAAGATACTTCAAATTACCACCCATTAAACTGACTGTGTACTTTACCAGAAACACCTTAATAAGTATGAGATGCTTTGATATCTTTTCAAGTGTGAAAAGATGCTAGAGGTGACTTATAATTTCAAAATGTATTCCAAAGGTATATTTCAAGGTTTATATATGTCCTGGGTAAAAAATAATAAATTATTTATTTTATTGACAATAATCTTTTATGTCCATGGGAAAAAAATATTTTTTTTTATTTTTTTTTTTCTCTCTCTTGCAAATAAGCATAGATTTTGAAGGAAACCTTAGACATTGTAATGTCTAATAGATTTTTAACTACTGATTTTTACTAATTGAAAAATAAAAGTGGTAAAAAAAAATCTACTAAATCATACTTTACTTCATACTACAAAAAATATGTATGAATTACCTGCAAAGACCACAGACCTCTAAGGAAATCTAACGTGTATATTTTTCTATCATATGGTATTTTCTATCAGAGGGTAGAATATATACTGGAATACTCATTATACAGCTAGGATTGATCCAAAAACTTCCTATGTATACACACACATCTGGGGAGGTGACTTGGACTCCCTATGGCATTTTAAATTACACTAAACATTTTGTCCAGGTTCCATTTTGTTTGGATTTTTTTTTTTTTCAAGCAACTAAATCATTACCTGCTTTTTGTCCTTGCAAATCACCAGAAGGTTACAAGCAAGACTAATTTAGTCGGTTTTGCCACACCACCTGCCTATCTTGAATATCGAAATTGTTCTAATGATTCCCGCCCCCCCCCCCCCTTTTATTTATTTATTTTTAATCTAATGGGTAATCATATTGGAACAGAACTGTATTTTCCTATTTAACCTGGATCCATCAAATTCTCTCTGCCAAAGACATTTTTACCTCTTTAGGTTACTGCCCATCTTGTGTAATATTAAAGTTAAAAAAGAATGTAAAATATTGCATGGAGTTGTAACAACTTTGAAAAAAATATAATATAATATTACAGGGAAAAGGAGGTATGGAAGTCAATTATGACCATATTTAAAGACCCTTATCACATAATAGTAAAATTTCATCGTA
>NC_048893.1:168037250-168097920 GCF_011077185.1 Oxyura jamaicensis
AGAAAGAAAGAGGAAAGAGAAAGAATTATTCTTCATTTTCAAATTTACATTAAGGAAATCACAAAGGCAGAATGAATTAGTACATGCATTTTATATGGCATAAGCAGTGGAATAATGTTTCAAATCCATTACATTGTGCTACCCTTTCTTAAATATTTTTAAAAGTAAGAACTTTCTGAAACTGTTATGAGAAGTCCCTATCCTCAGCCCCTCAGCTGAGGAGGAGAATGGTATCCTACCACATCCTTCAGTGAATTAATGAACAGTTTGCACAGGGACCAGCAGTTGTCCACTGGGGTTATATACTCCTCACACACATAGCTGGTGTTCTGCTTCTAATTGCTGTTTTCTGCCTGGGAGTGAGAACACCTTCAGACTGTTGTCTTACCAGTAAGAGAGTGACAGGTTCTTGTTGTATGGGGAGAATTTACATAGCTGCTGCTTCAGAGCACCACTGACCAGAGGAATGTGGCAACAGGACTAGCAAACAGAGAATTAACAGAAACTGGTGTGGCTGGAGGCCCAGCAGTCGTGTGAGATGAGTTGCTGTGACCATGGTAGAGGTAGGCCATGGGTATAGCTCCAACATTCTGGAGTCATTATACAGAAGGGCATAGCCATAGAGGTCTTAGGACACAAGAAATGCTTGGTGCCTTACACTGAGGATGAAGGTACTGGTGGCCTTTACTATGACAGGCACATTGTAGTGGAAGCGCTGAGCAACCAAATGAAATACCAGTGGGAGAAAGGACAGACAACAGTGTATCAGGGAAAATAAATAGGGGTACCCAATTTAATGTTGAGACCCTGCAGTAGCAAAGGTCCAAACCCATCATAGCAGGTAAAGAGGGACCATGGAAAGCTGTGCTTGTGTGAATGAAGACTGTGAGTGGGGTGTCTGCAAGTTTTTGCCTTTTAGACAGAAGGGAACACACTAACTATATACAGCTATAATTTATTCTTAGTCCAATTACTGTTTTATCAGTGTAATCAAAAAAGAATAGTTATCAACCTAAGTTACAGTAATATTAACACTCTTTATCCAAACTAACATATAAATATATATTAATAATATTAAGATTTATTTTAAAATGCAAACAAACAAAAATAAAAATCTTCCTAGTATTCACACTGTTTCTCCAGTGTTATATTTTACCTACACCTCTGAGTTCTAAGAGTGACAGTTTCAATCTCCCTCGTGGAAGCTGGTAAGAGAGTATTTCAGCAAGTCAGCAGCATCTTGAGGTATTCACCAGCAGTATGCTGTTCTGAGTGTGGGTTTCTTCCTCCTTCTCTCCAGTCTGGGTCTGCTTGGGTTTTCTTACAGTCTGCTTCAGTCTCACTAGTTTCCAAACAATGCTTGGAAAACTCACAACAGCCTTCCACGCTCTCATTGCGCATGAAGAACTACCGTCTATGATGCAAGGACTACCTTGGGTTGTCACACCTTCACCCAATACAGTATTTCCAGGGCTTCAACCTCAAGAAGTGAGTCAATGGCCATTTTACTACTAGGGAACATGTTCAAACCAGCTCAGGCCAACATAATCCCAGAAAGATCCTGAGAGGTCTCCACTGTTAGATGCTCAATATGAAGCCTTTGAATGTTTACCAGCAGTGTAAAATACTGGTAGAAGCTTGTGAATTCTACCAGTAGAAAGAAGTCTCTTTGTCCACCTGAAGATATTCATTTACTAAATAGGTGAAGTGCCATGTTAACAGGCATGAAAGAACAAGTGCCCTCAAAGGAATCATCAGTCAGAGACCTCTGACCAACCAACACACCATCAGAGGAACCAGCACATCAGAGAGGAACTGCCTGGTGATCATCGTTGAAAGATCATGGCAATTGGAGAAGTATCCCAATTACTGAAAAAAAGGCAAGCATTGCACGTATCTTTGAAAAATAAAGGAGGATCTGGGGAATCTGCAAAGTTGTTATGCTGGGATCTAATGAAAATTAAAAGTTCCTTGAATCCCAGTAAATACAACTCTGATGAAAACAGTTTCAGAAGAAGAAGCATCAGGGGGTGGGTGGGTGGGGGGGTGGGGGGAAGAGGACAGGGAGAAAGTGACAGGGAGGGAGTAAGTGGGAGGGGTGAGGGGGAGAGGGGGAAAGAGAGAGAGAAGTAGGAGGGAGAAAGGGAGAGGGGGAGAGAGAGGGAGGGAGATCTTCGCTTCATTCATCCTGTGTATGTGGATGGATCCTTAACTTTATTACAAAGTTTTTGTTTAGTTTTGATTTGATTGTTTGTTTTTTTGTTGTTGTTGCTTTTTTGTGTGGGTGAATGAGTTATCATCTCATTTTGCTTTGTCCTATCACTGGTGTTTATGGAGAATAGGTAACCTGCCTCTCCACTCCCCTTTGCGAGAAAGTTGTAGACCGTGATGAGGTCCCCCCTCAGCCTCCTCTTCTCCAGGCTGAACAGGCCCAGTGACCTCAGCCACTCTTCATACGTCTTCTCCTCTAGGCCCTTCACCATCTTCGTTGCCCTCCTCTGAACACTCTCCAACAGTTTCATGTCCTTTTTGTACTGTAGTGCCCAGAACTGCACACAGTACTTGAGGTGAGGCCGCACCAGCACAGAGTAGAGTGGGACAATCACTTCCCTCGACCGACTGGAAATGCCATGCTTGATGCATCCCAGGATATGGTTGGCCCTCCTGGCTGCCAGGGCACACTGCTGGCTCATATTCAACTTGCTGTCAACCACTACCCCCAGATCCCTCTCTACAGGGCTGCTCTCCAGCGTCTCGTTGCCCAGTCTGTATTTAAAGCCAGGGTTGCCCCGTCCCAGGTGCAGGACCCAGCACTTGCTTTTGTTAAACTTGATGTGGTTGGTGATCACCCAGCCCTCCAACCTCTCCAGATTTCTCTGCAAGGTCTTTCCACCCTCATCTGAGTCCACAACTCCTCCAAGTTTGGTGTTGTTGGCAAATTTGCTCAAAACACCTTCTAGTCCTACATCCAAATCATTTATAAAAGCATTGAAGAGGACTGGCATTAAAATGGAACCTTGAGGGACCCCACTAGTGGCCATCTGCCAGCCTGATGTGGCCCCATTTACCACAATTCTTTGAGCCCCCCCCCCATCAGCCAATTGCTCACCCATCGTATGATGTTTTTGTTAAGTTGTATGCCAGACATTTTGTCCAGTAGGATCCTATGGGAAACCATGTCAAAAGTCTTGCTGAAGTCCAAAAAGATCACATCAGCTGGTTCCCCTTGGTCGACTAGATGGGTGATCTTACCATAAAAGGAAATCAAATTTGTTAGGCAGGACCTACCCCTTACGAACCCATGTTGGCTGGGACCAATGAGTGCATTGTCTCTCAGGTGCGCTTCAATAGCCTCAAGAATCATCTTCTCCATAATTTTACTAGGCACTGATTGAGACTGACAGGCCTGTAATTGCTAGGGTCTTTCTTCTTGCTCTTCTTGAAAATTGCCACAGCATTTGCCAGCTTCCAGTCTACCGGGACCTTTCCAGATTCCCAAGATCATTGAAAAATAATTGAAAGACGTCCCGCGATTACGTCAGCCAGTTCTTTGAGCAGCTTGGGATGAATCCCATCTGGACCCATGGACTTGTAGTGATCCAGCTGGAGCAGCAAATCCTGCACATGTGCAGAGTCAGTTGGGATTTTGTCATTCCCACCATCATGGTCCTCCAGCTCAGGGGACCCTGGTCCTGAAGCCCATAATCAGCATTGAAGACAGAGGCAAAGAAGGCATTAAACGTCTCTGCTTTGCCTATGTCATTGTCTGGGAGGAGACCTTCCCTGTCAAGTAGCGGACCTATGTTTTCTTTGGTTCTCTTTTTTCTGTTCACATATGTAAAAAAAAAAACTTTTTTACTGTCTCCCACAGACATGGCCAGCTTCAACTCTAGTTGGGCTTTGGCCACATGAATTTTCTCCCTACAAACACGAACAGCATCCCTGTGTTACTTCCTCGGCGCCTGACCCTCCTTCCAGCAGTCGTATACTCTCTTTTTTCACCTAATCTCCAGTAGAAGATCCCTGGTCAACCAGGCTGGCCTCCTGCCCCACCTGTCTGATTTCCGATATTTTGGAATTTTCCATCTTGTGCTTTTAGGAGGCAGTGCTTAAAGACTGACCAGCACTGATGGACATCAATGCCTTCAAAAGCAGTTTCCCAGGGGACCTTGCTGACTAGTTCCCTGAGCAGCCTGAAGTCTGCTTTCCCCATATCCAGGGCTGAAGTTTTGGTGGCACTTTTCCTTATGTCACCGTAAATTCTAAACTTAACCACTTCATGGTCACTATGACCAAGACGGCCGCCAATTGCCACGTCTCCCACAAGACCCTCTCTGTTCTCCAGCAACAGGTCTAGGAGGGCACCTTTCCTAGTTGGCTCCCTTAGCACCTGCACCAATAAGTTATCATCTAGGTGCTTTATGAACCTCCTGGACTTTCTCGTGTCAGCCGTGTGGTGATCCCAGTTGACGTCTGGCAGGTTGAAGTCCCCCATAAGGACAAGGGGAGTTGATCTCAAGGCATCTCTCAGTTCTGCAAAGAATAATTCATTGGCATTTTCGTCCTGGCCAGGTGGTCTGTAATAGACTCCCACAACAGCATCCCCTTTATTTGTTCATCCCTTAATCCTTACCCAAAGGCTCCCAACTTTGCCATCACCGACCTGAAGTTCCACACAGTCCAGCCCCTGTTTCACATACATCACCACCCCACCTCCACCCCTGCTTCACATACATCGCCACCCCACCGCCACCTCACCTACCCTGCCTGTCCCTCCTGAAGAGCCTGTAACCATCTATTGCAACATACCAGCCACAGGACTCATCCCACCAGGTTTCGCTTATGCCGATGATGTCGTAGCTGTGGGACTGAGCCAAGACTTCTAGCTCATCCATTTTATTCCTCATACCACATGTGTTTGTGTAGAAGCACTTCAAATGTGCCTCCCTACATGCAGCATTTTGTAGAGCTGACTGAAGGACCTCACTGGCACACACCCTCTGATTCTAGAACAACATCCCTTAGGTCATCACCGGCATGCCTGATTTTATCCCCTTCCCCCTTTGACTCTATTTAAAGCCCTATCTATCAGCCCTGACAACTCCTGACCAAAAATCCTTACCCCTCTCTGAGAGAGGTGCATCCCATCTGGTGCTGTCAGACCTGGTGTCACATAGACTTTCCCGTGATCGAAAAACCCGAAGTTCTGCTGGTTGCACCAGTCCCGAAGCCATGTGTTAATGTGATGAGCCCACTTGTCAGCATCAATCCCCCCTATTGGAGGGACAGAAGCAAACAGAACCTCTGCCCCTGATCCTTTAGGTAGTCACTCCAAAGCCCTAAAGTCCCTTTTGATCGCTCTCAGACTTCTCGTTGCTACCTCATCATTACCAGCCTGAAAGACCAGTAGTGGGTAGTAGTCAGTGGGTCGTACCAGGTGCTTGACTTTCTTAGCAAAGTCTCTCACCTGAGCCCCAGGGAGGCAGCAGACTTCCCTGTGGGTTGGGTCTGGCTGGCATATTGGGCCCTCAGTCCCTTTTAGAAGGGAGTCCCCCATGACATCTTTCTTTTTTGACATATGAAGTAGCAATGCAGGGGGTAGATTTCCTTGCCTTAGACACCCTCCCCAACTGGGATGGGCTTTCATCTGTTGTTGGAAAGGGAAAGAGACCGGAGTAACGATGCAACCTCGATGCGAGTATAATGTAGGTAAGAGGCAAAATGCACCAGCCAATTTATACACTAAGGGTGACTGGGCTCACTGCACAATCCTCAGGACATGGCTAGATCAGATGGGTAATACCCAAACACTCTATAGGCTGAAAATGAAACATCAGAAATCCTGTACAGTAGTTCCCATGATGTGAATTCAGTCATCTTGCCTTAAGTATTCACAACGGTGCTGTGCTGTTGCAAAAACACTTTTGTTCCTGTTCTCCATGTCCATCAGATCTGGGGGTTCCATTAAGAAGAAAAGCAGTAACTAATAGCAGTGCAAGGCTTTGTCACTAGTGAACAGAGTATGTTAACTGGCTAACACTTGTGAAGTGTTAGTTGTTCCAAACCGTAACCATTTCAGAAACAGCGTCACCACCAGAACCTGATGGTATTCAAAGCATCTGTTAATACACAAATGGAATCAGAATTTTTCTATCCTTTAGGTAGTCTTCAAATTTCTCAAGGTACCACTGGTGGTGTTGCTTTGCCCGAGAGCCCAAGATAAAAAGTGTACACAACGCAAATGCAAGGCTTTCGATGGTGCAGCAGGCAAGGGCAAACCCAAACCATTCCAGGATCTCTCCAAAAAAGTTGGCTCCACACTCAAACATTCCTCCTCTTGGTATCTTGTAACCAGTTTCCCCTGGTTTTCTCTCTCTCTCTTTTTTTTTTTTTCTTTTCTTTTTGTTTCTTTTTCCTTCCTTTTTTTTTTTTTTTTTTTTTCATTTTTTCTATTTTTTTTTTTTCATTTTTTCTTTCTCTTTTTTTTTCATTTTTTTTTCATTTCTTTCTTTTTTTTTTCTTTTTCTTTTTTTTCCTTTTTATATTTTTCCTGTTTCTTTCCATTTTTTTCATTTTTTTCTTATTTTTTTCTTTTTTCTTTCTTTTTTTTCATTTCTTTTTCTTTCTTTTTTCTTTTTCTTTTATTTCTTTTCTATTTTTTTCTTTTTTTTTCTTTTCTTTTTTTCTATTTTTTCTTTTTTTTTCTTTCCTTTTTTCTTTCTTTTTTCTTTCTTCTTTCTTTTTTCTTTTCTTTTTTTTTTCTATTTTCTTTCTTTTTCTTCTTTTATATTTTTATATTTTTTTCCTTTTTTTCTTTTTTTTCTTTCCTTTTTTTTCTGTCCTTTTTTTTTTTTTTTTTTTTTTGGTAGAAACCATAAGGAGTTATCACAAATCTGGGGTAGGAGGTTTGAAGCCTTAGCCAGGCTGCCGTCTGCAGCGCCAGCAGACAGACTGGCGGGCTGAGGGGGGGGGGGGGGGGGGCGGCCCGGAGGTGGGTGGTAGCGACAGCGGCAGAGCCGCTCGGTTCGGCGGATGCAGCGGAGCGAAGCAGAGAGGGAGGCTCGGGGCCGACCCGGGGGTGGCGGGGGGGCAGCAGCGGCGGAGCCGAGGGCGGAGGTCGGCACGCCTCTCCTCCCTCTCCTGTGGGTGGTGCAGGACATCCCCCCTGGGTGTCCTGGGGTGTTACTTCCGCAAGCGGCTCAGATCTCTGCTTTGACCTGGCCCCGCCAACTTCCGTCTTTTCCGCGCCCGATGGTGGGTCCGGCGGGACTTTCACGTGATTTAGAGGGGCATCCCCAGAGTTCTTGCCCGCAATGCGTGTTAAAAGTCAGTAACAGTTCTGCAAGGGCTGCCCCTCCTAGTGTTAACATCTGGGCCGCGGCGCAGGCAATCTCCTTCTCCGCCTCCATAGCCTTAAATGTCTCTAATACCGTTCGTCACAACTCACGGACAGTTTTCACTTCCTTTTCATCTTTTGAATCCCCTGTTATAGTCCTTTCCCACATGGTATTCCCGAACTCCCGCCATTCCGTAACAGGGAACAGCAAGGCAGTCTCTCTAAAATGTCCCCATTGTTGTCCCAACTTGATCAATTTGATCAGTTTCTTTCCCGTTGTCTCGCTACCTCTCTTAGAGAGTATTCCAGCAAGCAACAATGCACCAGCCTCCACTGCCATGGCTGTGCTTCCCCTGAGAGGTAGGGAGCGACCCTGACCCGTGTCTGCCAAGCAGCACCCTCTCAGTCGTTTATCTTCCCGTTGTCTCGATACCTCTCTTAGAGAGTATTCCAGCGAGCAACAATGCACCAGCCTCCCGTTCCGTGGCTGTGCTTCCCCTGAGAGGTAGGGAGCGACCCTGACCCATGTCTGCCAAGCGGCACCCTCTCAGCCGTTTATTTTCCCAATCCCTCCTCCTCTAGCTTCTTACCGCAGGCTCAGAGACTTAGTCGCACTGGACTGTCTGGTGCGTAACCATCCTCTGCTACCAGATGTTGTTGGAAAGGGAAACGGACCGGAGTAACGATGCAACCTCGATGCGAGTATAATCGTCCTCCTTTATTGCAGGTTCTCACAGAGTATATATAGGCAACTAACTACAGCATGCGCCGATAACAACTTATAATTGGTCTAGCTTCTCCATGCACTTGTCTCTAGCTTGTTTCCTCATTATCTCTAATACAAGGACGTGGGAAGCAGGGCAAAGCCACCTGCGAATTCCTTTCCCACATTCATCTACTTTGTTGTTCTGACTGTGGTGTTCTAGACCCTCATACCTGTTATGTAAGGGTAGATGGGAAGGTGAGGTGGGCAGGGACAGGGCTTGCCTACCACCCCGAAAAGGAACCTGCCTCCATTCCCCCCTTTGGCCTAGGTCTCCTCCTCCTGCGTGGGTGGATGAGAGAACTTCTGTCTTCTGCGTAGCAGGAGACACTTGTGCTGTGGCAGGCTTGTGAGTCTGTCTCAGAGAGGGTAGAGTACACCTCCACCAGACAATTTCCCTCTGACTCCCTGATGCTCCTGAGCTTGCTCATGTCCTCCCAAAGCTCTGCTACTTGGCTGAGCAGCTCTTCAATCTGGGCACACCTCCCACAGGCATACCCCTCGCTGCTGCTGTCGGATACCAACACAAGACTCGGGCACACCCTGCAGCCCAAGACCTGGATGGCCATGTGTTTTCCCAAGCCCTCTATCTGAGTAGCCACATCGGTGACTGTGGCTGGAGAAGCCAGGAGAGATGTGGAGGCCATGGTTTTCTGCCTGGTTGATACCATGGCCAGGTTCCTTGCAAGCAAGTTACAAGTACCGAAGGGAAAGACCGCTGCAAAAGAGTGGCGAGGAACCCTCCCTGCTCGCCCTGCCTGCACAAACTGTCACGCCCCGCCCTTCTGACGTGCCCTGCGCTGTTTACCCGTACTGTTCGCCGCGCTCCTGGTCGGTTGCGCACCTTAGGGACTGCTTTTGTGCGGCCGGGGAGGGGGCACTGCTGGCCCTGCCTACGCCTCGTCAGCCTCCCTTGCGAGGGCTGTTGGGTCCTGGTGGCTTCTTTGGCCGCTTCGAGTGGCCTCGATGCCGAAAAAAGCCCTGCCTGTCTTGATTCCCCCCTCCGCTGCAGAACGCATCTGCCCCGGAGCCGATCGCCTCGGCAGGTTAACACTTTCTCCTTCCTGATCTTTTTGTTCTTACTCTTACCATCACCCCATAGTGTCAGAAAGCAAACTACAATCTTTCCAGACTGCTATTAATGGAATGTTATGTTTAGTGAAAATCAGGTTTTAAATAGTGGTGTGAAACTTGACAATTTCAGTTCACAGCAGCTCTTATATGTTAATATTTCAACAACCCAGAACAGATTGTACAATAAAAGTCAATTTGTGTATATAAAAATATATATAGCGTTCTTCTGAATGTGTGTGTGTGGGATCACAACAACAACAAAAACACTTGGAAAAGTGATTTTTTTCAACCCTGGAAGACAATAGCAATACTAAGGCACATTTTGAACTGGTATTATATTATTAGAATATGAGTTATTAAAATAAGAAGGGGATGATGTAACTGTGTATGACAACATGGTTAAAGCTTTGTTCTAACACTAAAACCATTCACTTTGATATTTGGTCACAGATAAAGTATGGCTTTTTATCAGTCTTTTGTCAAGCTGTAGCTGGTCTCTAGCAAGATTTCATACTGTGATTTCTGCATTGCTCCCTCATTGGATCCTTTTTAAATGTATAATTTGAAAAAGATAAACATGCTGTTCACATTAGCACTCAAGCAAGAAACTATAGTTTTTATTTTCAAGAAAGAAAATCAAACAAACAACCTCTCTCCCCACCTCAAAAAACAAACAAACAAACAAAAAACATGGAATTTCTTTCCAATAAATAATAAATGAATGTGAACAACAGTAATTAATGTATTCCAAAATTACTAGATTGTCTGTATACATGCCAGTATCCAGAAACATTTCTATGACAATTAGATTGAAATAGTAGGTCTTATTTTTATTCAGAGTAATTTTTGTCAATAATAGATGTGAAGAAATTGTCTCTGTGTTAGTGGTAGTTTCCTTCATTTCCTTTTGTTTCTTTTATCTGTCATGCCAAGAAATCATAAAATTCAAATGAACGTAGTATTTTAATACCATAAATAAATTTTATATAGATTACAAGTGGATGATGATGACGATGACGGGTTATCTAACTGAATGATATTCTGAAAATCCCGAATCACACTAGTATATAGAGAACTGTGTTATTTTCGAGTATTGCCACGGTGTATACATTGTAAACATAAACCTAACAAAAAATGAAAAAGAGGATATTGTTCAAGTAGGAAAATACCTTACCCCATACTTATCTTTACTGTTTTCTCAAACAATAGTGTAGGTCTCTGTGAAATATATATATATATATATGTACATATATATATAAACCATTTGCTTCTTATTTTGAATCATAAACCAACAACAACAAAAACAACGACAAAAACTTTATACACAGAATTGTATTTTCTGTTCTTTCTCATCTGGTATTTGTACATTATAGACTTATAGACTGCATATACACCACTAGCCATGGGGTAAACAACTGCATTACACATTTCACTTATGTACATATTCACTTATTCTATGTATTAGGAAACAAAACCAACCAATCTACCAAATAAAAACAGAAAAAAAAATGAAAAAAAAAATAAAAAATACTTTTTTTTTTTTTTTTTTTTTTTTTTACTTTACAACATTTTCAGAAAGATTTTGGAGGTCTTGTGTTATGTCAGTAACTATTCAGGCAACTAAAAGGAAAAAATAAATTTCAAGTCAGTACTAAACTGTTAAATTTGTAAGCAGTCAAAATTGAAATTCATTAATTACCTTAATCATACACTTGTCACTTCTTTTCTTTCTAGTTGTCACTTTCAATTCCAATTTAATAATACAGAAAATTCATGGGCTTGTTACTTTTTAACTTTGGGAGATGTAGTAATAGGTTTGATTTTCATCATTATTAAAACAGATAAAATAAAATGACTTCTGAAAATAAATTAATTCATATTTTCAGTCAGAAACTGAATTTACCAAGATTTATATTCTGAATTTAAAGTTGAAGTAGTTTAGTATAAATCTGCATTTAAAAATGAGGTAACTGGCAAAATCTAAACATTCATTTTGTAAGATTAACTACCTCTTAACTCACAATAAAAGAATGTATGCAATTGTCAATTACATTTGTGAAATGTAGAGAAACTAAGTACTTCAAGGACATTTAAACACATATACTACTGTTAAAAAAGAACTTCCTCATTGCCCAATCTAAAGAGTAGGAATAAATAAACAAGTAAATAAATAAATTAAGAAGTATAATCTTTTCCCAGAACTTCATATTTGGATATTGGTAAAAAGCCAGAAGTATGGTATGTAATGTAATATATAATAAGCAATGGACAAAGTTTGCTTATGCAAGTTTCAGCTTTGTCATCCACAGCCAAAGGGTGACTGGGTATTTTGTGATCAAAGTTACAAAGAATAAAGATGCTTTGCAAGTACTGTAAGACATTTCTCACATATGTCGTTTGGTACCTCTTTTTGAGCCTGAATCTCCTCCTTTTCAGCAGTATCACATCAGCTGTCCCATTTTTTAAGAGGCAGTGAAAACATAACCTAGAAATTAACTGGAGCTTGGATATATTATCAAGTATTTACTGAACAAGTCTTTAATTTGCTGTATTCCAATGAAAAGCATCACTATGACTCATTTTTATCTGCCTTTAGCACGCAATACTACCTAAGACAGTATTATAAGTGATGAATAAAGAACATAATAGTTCCTGGAAGAAACATTTTGTTTATATAAATTTTATCGGAAAAAGATACATATAAATAAACAGTATTTCTATATTTAAAATAGATAATTTAAAAAGTAACACCTAAAAAAGAAATGCTACTCACTTCTTTCATATTTTTCATGTTTGCTTATGTTTTTAAATATTTGAAGTGAAAAACAAACAAAACAACAACAACAAAAAACAGCTCTAGAGTTGAAAGAGAATCCACGTTTTCCAAATTTCAGTGCCCATAGATGATTCATAGATACTACTGAATTTCTGGGGAGAGCAGCCAAAAGGCTGCCTTTTTGTCTCCCCAAACTCAGTAAAGAGGAAGTTCCAGATACTGTGTCTGGTTAAAAGCAATTTCCTTCTCAATGTGGTCAATGTTGACACAGAGTAGTGATTACTTAAATAATAATAATAATAAATTTCCTTATGTGCTATGTGAACTTGCTGTACATTACAATAAGATAAGAAAGAACACACACACACACACACACACACACACACACACCTTATTTATTTACTTACTATTTTCCTTAAAAACTGATTCAATGTTTTCAGGACTCTATCTTGAAAAGACTGAGAAAAAGGGTAACAGATTAACAGAGTATGGAGTAACTGATAGTTTGAATATTATTAGCCATGTGAGTTATACAAGATGAAAAATCTTCATACAAGGGTTATATAATCTGTCCAAAAAGCACATTTCCCGTGTAGTTATATCAGACTGAAATAATAAAAAGATGAACACTTGAATTCTGACATTGAAATTCCAGCACTAGGAACAGAAGATGCTGTACTGTTCTTGCTATTCTCATTTGCCTTAGATAATTTTCAAACAGTAGCCCAAAGAAAACAAGTCTTTCCTTGTAAATATTCTGATGTGATGACAGCACAGTATCTAGCACAAGTGTTATGTTTGTTTTATTTTCATTACTGAAGTGAAAAGGCATCAGCATCAAAAAGATACAACTGCAAACTTATCTCAGATTGAAAAAAAACAGTTGTTATGTTCCCTGTTTTTATGGAATTTATGTTCACCTTCAGCAACAATAGAACAAGTTAATGGAGTCATTTATTTTCTTAAGGGACACATCAACTGCTGCAGCTTTGATTTGGTGTCAACACTTGGAGATATAATGAAGAGTAATGTTGACAAAATGTCTTACAGGAAACATTTTAAAAAATTGAAAGTGAGAAAAAAAAATAAAAATAAAATAATACTAAAAAAAGAGCTCTGTGAGATAATTTTGAGTTTTACAGGTTCTTTTATGGTTCTTTAGCGCTATCAGCACACTGATTAGAACGCTTATATCATATAGGCCAAGTTCTTCCCTCAAATGTGCAGTCACTGGAAGAATTGTGAGATACTTAGAGCACAACTCAGTGATACATTTTGAGATTTGGCACAATATTCTACAGTTATCCATGTAGATAGTTGCTTGCCTGCTGTTTGTATATAGGAATTGAAGAGAAGACAATGGTTTCATTGTTGTTTAAAGAATCAACATGAAGGAGGAAGGAAGGAATGAAGGAAGGAAGGGTGTGATGTCTACATTTTGGATTTGAATCTGCCCTATCTCAGATAAATATCTGTACTTATTCTTTTATTCTTATTCTTTTATTCTTATTCTTATTCTTATCCTTTTTAATGAATTCCTTCCAGCTTCTCTGTATAAAATGGCTCTGTAATTTGTCACTGACCTCACTGATCATTCAAAGCATTTTATTAATGTGGGAATCATTTATTTATTGGAATAAATTTCTTATCTCATTTTCTCTTTTCAATCTTAAGGCATTTGAGCCAAGTTTTCAAATGCAGTGCAAAATAAATGTAACATTTCCAAAAAAAAAAAAACCAAAAAAAAAAAAAACCAAAAAAAAAAAACCTTACAGATAGAAAGGACTAGGGAATCAGGGTAAAAATTTGTCATCAGATACATTTAAATGACATTATGCAAACCTGTATGGCATGCTGTGTTATGAAACAGTTTTGAATGGAACTGTAACCTTTACGTCTTTCTAAAATGAAGTTCTGCTTAATTCTCAGAAGCAGAACTACTAGTTAATATATTCAGAAAATTCTCAGGTATGTAAAAACAAAACAAAACAAAACAAAACAAAAACTGTGGTTTGACATATAGGTACACCTGTCTCACAGGTCTAAACTACTGGGTATTTTACAGTGAGGTTTTGACATCTAATTATTTTTTATCTTGTGTTACCCTTTCAGCTGTTTCATAATTTGCAAGAGTTTTTTTTGAACAAATTTAGATCTTCACTTTCTTCTGTACAATGGGAAGTGGCTATTTGACCACATATTTCTGTAAATGTTATCCCAGATACTCTGATATACAAAGACTAGAAGTATTGTAACAAATCAAGGATGTATATTATAAAAGATTTACTTAAGATATATTATTATATTGCAAAGACTCATGCCATCTTATAGCAATATCTGAATTTAACCTTACACAAGATTTATCCGTTGTATTTGGCTACTATTTCCATTTATTATGTTTTACTTTTAAAATGCAAAAATCTCCAATTTCCATGAGTTTAATTTTATAATGTATTTCTAAGAATAATTAATATATGTTAAATATCTATTAATTCTTTTTTCTTTTTTTTTTTTTTTTTATTATTGCTACAGTAGTTTTCTACAGACAGAAGATACTTATATCTGAAACCCATTTTGAAATTATAAAGATTTGAGGATTATTTTCCTTTTCACATTATTGGGAATTCAGTTCATGGTCAAGAGAAACATAGCTGAAAATATATGAAACAAATACGCAGTAGTGCTCAGAGATATATTTTACCATCTGTAGTGGTTCTACCCTACTACATAGCTGAATTCCACCACAACTGCTCTCTCACTCCTCCTCCTCAAAGGGAAAGAAGAAGAAAATACAATGGAAAGGGCTCAAGAGTTGAGATAAGGACAGAGAGATCACTCAACAATTATCATCATAGACAAAACAGACTCAGCACTGAGAAATTAATGTAATTTATTTCCTATCACTAACAAGCTAGAGCAGTGAGAAACTAAAAGCAAACCAAAAACACTTTCCCCCTATCCATCCTCTTCTACCTCTTCTCTCAGAGCAGCACAGGCTAACAGGGAATGGGGACTGTGGTCAGTCTGTAACACTTCATTTCTGCTGCTCCTTCATGGTCACTCTCTGCCACTGCTCCAATATGGGGTACCTCCCATGGGGTGCCATCCTTACCAAACTGATCCTTCATTGGCTTCCCACAGGCAGCAGCTCTTCAAGAACTGCTCCAGCATGGCTCAGTACCATGGGGTCCATCTGTCTGGAGCAAACTGCTCTAGCACGTGTTCCCCACAGGCAGCAGCTCCCCCCTTCCCACCTGTTCCTGCATGGGCCCCTCTCCACGAGCTGCAGCTCCAACCCGAAGTCTGCTCCTGTGGAGGCTCTCCATAGGCTGCAGCCTCCCATAGGACATACCCACCTGCTCCCACACAGTCCACTTCATAGGCCACAGGGCAACTTCAGCTCCAGCACCCAGAACACCTCCTGCCCTCCTTCTTCACTGACCTTGGTGTCTACAGGGCTGTCTCTTGCTCTCCCAGCTGCTGTTGTACAGCATTTTATTTTCATTTTTCCCTTTCATAAATCTGCTCTCACAGAGGCACAAACAACACTGCTCATTTGCTTGGCTCTGGTCAGTAGTGGGTTCCTTTTTGGAGCTGGCTGAAACTGTTTCTGATCTGACATGTGGTAGCTTCTGAATTCTTTTCACAGAGGCCACCCCTGCAGCTTCCCACTACCAAAATCTTACCTTGTAAACCCAATAAACCACCTTTTAAACATGAATTTGCAGAATCAATTATTACAAAGCAGTTTTTTCTTTTGTTGAGGTCTCAATTTTATTTGTGAGACATCATAATTAGTAACGTATGTCTGTAATGTAAATATGTATATTAAAAAGATACATTCCAAATAAAGCACATTTTAGAATATTATTTTTACTTACTATGTATAATCTGTACCATGAAAAATTGAGGCTGGAAAATTTGAAAAGGGAAAATAAGAATGTCAAACAGTCATCAAGTGAAGACACTCACAGCCATAGCTAACAAGAACTGCCAAATATTTACTATATCTTTTTTTAATGTATTAAAATATATATTTCAAATGTTAAGCATTATTATTAGTATTAGTATTAATTATCATTATTTACAATGCAATTATATTAATTTCCATTATTTGGAAACCTTTAAAAATATTTATTTTTAAACTGCGAACAAAAACTCTTGTGTGTGAAAAAATCTGTTCACACCACTGTAACCACTTCTAGCCATTGTCATCAGCAGTCATCTGTGTGCATACAGAAACAAAGTGAAAGATATATAATGTGAAAACAAAATACTGGCAATCAATGTTCTTCCCTCTTGTGATTCCCTCTTTCAGATTTATTTTATATTTGGATTTTGTTTTATTTTGATTTGGTTTTCCTCTTCTGAAATAGAGTTAGAGGAAAAGAGTAGTTTGGATGCTGAATAGCAGTTAGTCCTTTATAGTACAGGGACACACTAGCCATCCCCACCTAGTTCTGCAAACTCCTTAGTCTGAATAAACCTTTAGAATAAACCATTCTAGAGAATTATAAGCAGTAAAGAATACACCTGATCTCTACAGTTACGGACAGTCCTTTGCTGGAAGAACACACAGAGTTCTCAGTGCAGACTAAAAGAATAGTGGTCGATGAGGTGTCAGACAACAAAAAAGATTTTTTTAAGTGTGTCAACAGGAAGAGGAGGTCAAAGAAAAGCAGTAGACTGCTTGAAGCAGATGGTCAACTAACAAGTAAGGTTGAGGGAAAGTCAGAGGCGTTTAATGTCTCTTTTTGTTTTGGTTTGGTTTTGCCTCAGTTTTTAATAGTAATAACAGATCTTGGCCTGCCCAGTACTTAGAGACAGAGGACCATTACTGAGGGAACAGTGACTTTCCATCTATGGCAGAATTGTAAGGGAAAAGATCACAATTGATAAGTCTATGGGGCCCAACAAGAATAACCCCAGAGTATTGAGGGAGTTAGCAGATTTTATAGCTGTACATCTCTTAAAAATTTACCAAAGGTCTTGGGAGTCTGGGTAGGTCACTGCTGACTGGAAACTACCAAATGTTATATCTCTCTACAAAAAGGGCATGAGAGAAGACACAGGAAACTACTGACCTGTTAGTGTAACCTAAGTGCCTGACAAAGTTATGGAGAAAATTATTCTAGGGGTTGTTGAAAGTCAGATAAAGAACAAAACAATTATCAGGCATAGTCAACATAGGTTCATCAAGGTAAAGTCCTTTTTTAGTAATTTGATTTCCTTCTATGATAAAATCACCCAATAGGTAGATGAAGGGAAGGTAGTGGCCATAATCTTTCTGGATCTTAGTAAGGCCTATGATACAGTCCCTCACAGCATCCTCCTGGACAAATCGTCCAACTCCAGGATAAATAAGTTCACACTATGTTGGGTGATGAACTGGCTCAACGGCAGAGCTGAAAGGGTGGCAGGGAATGGGGTTTTCACATCTGGCCAGTCACTAGCGGTGCTCCCCAGGGCTCAGTTCTAGGGCCAGTCCTGATCACTGTTATTATCAATTATCTGGATGAAGAAGTTGAATGCATCCTTAGCAAGTTTGCTGATGATACTAAACTGGGAGGCGATGTTGCCTCTCTGGAGGGATGAGAGGCCTTACAGAAGGATCTAGATAGACTGGAGCATTGGGCAGTCAGCAACAGCATGAAGTTTGACAAATGAAAATGTCAGGTTCTGCACCTGGAACAGAATTGTTGGGCACAGGTACAGAATGGGAGACAAATGGCTAGAAGGCATTTCTCTGCAAAGGGAACTGGGGTGCTGGTTGACAGTAGGCTCAACATGAGTAAGCAGTGTGCCCTGGCAGCCAAGAGGGCAAAGTGCATTTTGAGGTACATTAAATACAGCATAGCCTGCAGGCCTAAAGAGATGATTCTCCTTATTCTATTTATCATTGGTACAGTCTCACCTTGGATATTGGTTCTACAATTTAATTCTGGGTTCCACCATTTAAAAATCATGTTAAGAAACTTGAATAGCTGGGGTGTGTAGTTTAAAGAAAATAAGGTTAAGAGGTGACCTCATTACTCTACAGCTTCCTGGGGAGGTGACATGGATAAGGAGGTGCTTATCTCTTCTCCCTGGTGACTGATGACAGGACACATGGGAATGGCACAAAGCTGCAACAAGTTCAAGACAGATATTTGGAAGAATTGCATTACTGTGAGGGTGGTCAAACATTGAAACAGGCTTCCTAGACAGGTAGTTGATGTCCTGTGACTGGCGGTGTTCAGGAGGCATTTGGATAATGCCCTCAATAATATGCTCTAATTTGTTAGCTCTGAAGTGGTCAAGCAGTTGGACTAGGTGATCTATGAAGGTCCCTGTACTGGTCTCACATGGCAAGAGTTTGGTAGCAGATGGGCTGCAGGATTGGCCTCTGTGAGAAGAATCCAGAAGGTGTTCCATGTTAGATAAGGGCCAGTTCCATCTGTCTCCAAAAGAGGGACATGTTGCTGGTCAGAGCTGAGGCAAAAAGCGATTGTCTTAGTACCTCTGAGAGCAGGTTTAAGAAAATGAAAATTAAAAATAAATAAATAAATAGATAGATAGATAAAATTAAAATTGCTGCACAACAGCATCTGGGAAAGCAAAGAGTGAGAACCAGCCCTGCAGATACTAAAGTTAGTGCAGAAGGAGGACAGAAGGTGCTCCACACACTGGAGCAGAAGTTTCCCTGCAGCCTGTGGAGAGGTCCCTAGTGGAGCAGGCTGTCCACCTGCAGCCCATGGGTCCCACGACAGAACAAGTCTCCACACTGCAGCCTGTGGAGGACACCACAGTGGATCCAGACTGAAGGAGGGTGCAACCTATGGAGAGTCCCCACAGCAGCAGATCCTATATCCTGTAGCCCATAGAGAGGAGCTCATACAGGAGCAGGTGATCTGATGGGAGCTGCCACACATGGGGGGGCCATGTTAGAGCAGATTGCTCCTGACAGATGGACCCCATGGTATGGACCCATATTTGGAACAGTTCTCAAAGAGCTGCTGCCTATGGGAAGCTGATGCAGGATCAGTTTGAGAAGGATGGCATCCCGTGGGAGAGATCCCTTGCTGGAGCAGGGGAAGAGACTGACTATGAAGGAACATCAGAGACAAAGTGTTATGGACTGAGTGCAACTCCCATTACATGTTCCCCTGAACAGTTTGTGGAGAGGACATAGAAGAGGGTGGATGGGGAGAGGGTGTTTTTAGTTTTAGTTTTTCAGTGTTCTAGTCTGCTAGTGACAAGCAATAAATTATATTCATCTCCCTACACTGAGTTTGTTTTGTCATGACCATAATTGCTGAACAATCTCCCTGTCCTTAGCTCAGTCCTTAGCCCTTTTCCACCATATTTTCTCCCCTTCTTTCCCTGAGGAGGGGGAATGAGACAGTGGTTGTGGTGGAGCTCAGCTGCCCAGCAGAGTAGAACCACCACAATCTCTTCCAACTAAACTGTTCTAGTCTACTCTATTCTAATAGCTGCTACACAGCTATCCTTTATTAACTTGATTTGGTTTATTTTAAAAGGACAGAGTAAAAAAACAGTGTTATCCTCTGCTTAATTACCTATAGTATTTTTGTATCATTGAGAAATAATTTCTTTTTATTTTCCCCTTCAATGGGTAGATCATTGACAGAAGATGAATAAGACCATAGTATAATTTTCCTTTAATCTTTGTTGGAGAGAAGATAGATATGTTTAATTACAGCTAAGGCCAGAAAGCCAGTGTAATTTGCTTAGATTGCAGTGAAGGAGTATGCAGCATTTCTTACTGAGTTTGCACATATATAATCCCTTCATGAATTTTTAAAAGGTACAGATCATTAGCTTTAGTAGCTGTCTTCATTTTTAACTGAAATATGTGCACTTCCATGTTTAGACTGTTTTCCCTATCACATTTCTCATCGCCCTAGTCATACTTAGTTCATCTCCTTGGCTTGTAAAGCTCAAGGTTACAGCACTACGAAGAAGAACAGAGACTGAAATCTAATATACAGAAATTTGTTATTTGCTATTTTTTGGTAAGCTTTTTATTTTTAAAGTTTCCTTTAAAATTATGGAATAAAATCTCTAATGAAACAGATCATCAGTGATTGAATGAAGCTCTGTGGGGCCTCCAATGAGATAACTGAGAAAATAAATAAATAAAATAAATAAATACTATTTATCTCACATGGAGGAAACCTTTAGATTTTTGGAGGGGTTTCCAGATGTTTCATTTTTTTATTTTTATTTTTATTTTTTAATATTTGTGGAACCATTTCTTCTAAAATATAGATATATGTATTGGTAGTTGTCTTAGTATTTACTGAAAGCAAAATAATTAAAAATAAATAAATAAATAAATAAAATAAAATAAAAATAAAAAAAAATAAAATAAAGAATTGCTCCAAAGGGAAAATCTGAGATTTTAGTGTAGCTTTATAGCATAATACATTAAGAAAAAACTCAATGCAAACTCTTTGACAGATGACACCAATTTAGGCAGGAACATTGATCTGCTTGAGGGTAGGAAGGCTATACAGAGGGATCTGAATAGGCTAGATCAATGGGCTGCGTCCACCTGTCTGTCTTTCAACAAAGGTAAGTGCTGGGTCCTCCTGCACTTGAGTCATAACCTGACGCAGCAGTACAGGCTTGGGGAACAGTGGCTGGGAAGTTTCCAGGCAGAACTAGACCTGGGAGTAGTGGTCGACATCCAGCTGAACGTGAGCCGGCAGTGTGCCCTGGTGGCCAAGAAGGCCAATGGCATCCTGGCTTGTATTGAAATAGTGTCCCACAGGACTAGGGAAATTATTGTCCCTCTGTACTTGACATTGGTGAGATAACGCCTTGAGCACTGTGCACAGTTTTGGGCCCCTCACTACAAGAAAGATAATTAATTGCGGGGATTTGTCCAGAGAACAGCACCAAAGCTGGTGAAGGGACTAGAAAACAAGACATGAGGAGTGGCTGAGAGAACCAGGGCCATTTAGTCTGCAGAAAAGAAGTCTGAGGTGACACCTCATCACCCTCTACAGCTATGTGAAAGGAGATTGTAGCAAGGTGCATGTTGGTTTCTTCTCAGGTTGCAAGTTTTAGGGTGTCAGGAAATGGTTTCAAGTTGTGCCAGGGGAGGTTTAGATTAGATGTCAGGAAGAATTTCTTCATGGAGAGTGTGGCTAGGCATTGGAATGTGCTGTCCATGCTAGTGGAGGAATCCCCATCCCTGGAGGTATTTATGATACATGGGACATGGTTTAGTAGTGTACTTGGTAGTTTTAAGTAACAGCTGGACTTGATGATCTTGAAGGTCTTTTTGAACTTAAATGATTCTATGATTCTATGATCATAGCAGCAGCAGTCTGCCTGAAAATAAATAAATAAATAAATAAAATAATAATAAAAAGCATTAAAGACACTAAAAAATGTAGTAATTGTTTTCTAAATTAGGCAAAAATGATTGTACTTGAGAAAAAAAAAGGTTAAAAAAAAATCCTTCTTATTATTAAGGTTTAAGGGAATGAGCATATCACAACTAAGGAGATTAAAGCATTTCATTTATAATATAATGAAAAATAAAGGAGAAAACATATATTAACTTGAATCATACAGGAATCATTTATCCTGATTTGTTCTTAATACTAGTTCCACTGAAATCTGCATTAAAATACAAAAAAAAAAAAAAAAAAAAAAAGCCTGTGAATTACATACAGTCAGAATAATGTACCTTCCTGTTCCAGCTAAGATAATGGCATTCTCAGTTTGCCCTATAGAATCTGAATGTCATGAGTTCCTTGTTTGAAACATAATTTGATAAAGGTCATTTACCAAGGTAGAGAACAGGGGAGATAAGGAAATAAGGAAAAACCCTGCACAGCACATCAGCTTGGGATGAACTGATCTGACAAAATTATTAATTATCATGGGTGCCTTAGGGTTGGAATAAAGCTGTCAACAGAAGAGCAAAATGCTTTCCCAGAGTTAGACTCAAAAAAAAAAAATCAAATTTCAACATGAACATTCAATCAATTCTGTCAATCATCTTTTCAGAATCTAGAGCCACTTACCCAGGATGATATCCAGCTTCTGAATGTCTCCAGAGAGGGAGACCTGTGTCAGTGCTCTGTTGTACACACTGTGAAGAAGTGCTTCCTGATGATCAGAAGAAAATTTCTATGTTTAAGTTGGTGCCTATAGCCTCTTATCCTGTCACTGGCCACCACAGAAAAGAGCCTGGATCTGTCCTCTTTGCACGTGAGACTTCTCTTCTCTGGGCTGAAGAGTCCCAGCTCTCTCAGTCTTCCTTGTAGGAGAAATGGTCCAGTCCCCTAATAATCTTTATAGCCCCTTATAGTCCACATCTGTCTTGTACTGAGGAGACCACAACTAGAAAGAATACTCCAGGTACAGCTTCACTAATGCTGAGTATAAGAGAAGAATTACCTCCTTCAACTTGTTGAAAATACTTTATCACAGCCAAGTATGTATACTGTAGCCACCTTAGCTGCAAGGGTACCATGCTGACCCATGTTCAACTTGATGTTCACCAAGACTCCTAGATCATTTTCTGCCAGTCTGCTTTCCATCTTAGCATGTACTGATTGTTCCTCCTGAGGTGCAGGACTTTGCACTTCTCCTTGTTGAACTTCATGACATTCTTATCAACCCATTTCTCCAGTCTGTTTCTCCAACCTGTCTTGTTGGCCTATTTTCCAAGTCCCTCTAGATATTAACATGATCCCCCAATGTCCCCAGTTCCATGTTGTTTGTGAATTTGCTGAGGTTGCACTCTACCCCATCATCCAGATCATTAATGAAGATGTTAAACAGTACTCCAGTATTGACCTCTGGGGTACTCTGCTTACTAGACTTTGCACCACTGACCTCTGGGTCTGGCTGTTCAGACAGCTTTCAATCCACTTTACTGTCTGCCCATTCAGCTCATACTTTGATAGATTCTCTATGAGGACCTTTTGGCAACAGTGTCAATATCATCACTAAAGTCCAGCAGGACTAGGGAAGTGATAGCCCTTCTGTATTTGACTCTTGTGAGGCAACACCTCAAATACTCTCTTCAATCTGGGGCCTGTGACTACATTGATGTGCTGGAGCCTGTCCAAAGAAGGACCATGAAGCTGGTGAAGGGTCTAGAGAACAAGTCTTCTGAGAAGCAGCTGAGGGAGCTGGGGTTGTTTAGCTTGGGGAAAAGAAAGCTCAGGGGAGACATTATTGTGCTCTACAATTTCCTTAAAGAAGGCTGTTGCGAGGTGGGGATTGATCTCTACTCCCATGCATTAAATGATAAGATGAGGAAATGGTATTAAGTTGTGCCAGAGAGATTTATATTGGATGTTAGGAGAAAAAATCTTCACTGAAAATGTTGTAAAGCATTGGAACAAGCTGCCCAGAAGTGGTTGAGTCACCATCCCTGGCAGTCTTCAGAAAAAGTGCAGATATAGTTCTTAGTGACATGGCTTAATGGTGGACTTGGCAATGCTAGGTTAATGGTTAGAATAGATGATCTTAGAGGTCTTTTCCAACCTAAATAACTCTATGATTGTATGCTTTTACTTATCTGGATTTCTTTATGAGAGTTTTGACTGTATAGATTGGTAACATGCGAGAGACAGAAACTACCAGAAGGATATATTTCACACAGCATTTTGTCAAGAAATACTGTTGGTAGCAAAGTTGTAGTCTCAAAAAATGAACTAAGCAAGTTCATGAAAGAAAAAATCACAAAGGGCTATAGCATCTAGTGTTCAAGAATTGCCTAGACTTCAAACTGATGGAAATTATCTTTGTGTAATTGCCTGTTCTCATACTCATTGTTACTGATCAAAACTAGAGAAAAGCCACCAAGCCAGATAATTATTCTGTTGAACTTGTATTGCCCTTCTAATATTAATGAATTATCTGTTATCTGTTGATATGCAAGATCATACAGATCAAATTTTCGTAAATGGCTTAAATTATCTTTCTCCAGATCCTACATTATTTTGTTAGCTGAAAACATGATAATGTGACTTTCTTTTTTATATATGATTATCCTAGCATTTCTGTTGAGCTTGGAACAAGGCAACATTTTTGGTTAATATAATTATAAATGATAAATAAAATCTCACAAACTATGCAAAGATAAAAGGAAACAACAACAACAACAACAACAACAACAACAAAACTATAGACTATAAAATAATTGTTGTGTATTTCAAAACACCAATTAAATTAATAGGACAAAAACATTTTCCAGGCTGCCAAACAGATAAATGCCTAGGAGGACATATAATAGCACAAGAACTACTGGTTTGTTTGTTTGTTTGTTTGTTTGTTTTTCTGTAGTGGGAACTTAATAGGTTTGCTAACAGAGAGTCTTAAGCTACTCTCAGATGGAAAGCATGGTCATCCAAAAATGATAGGATGTATTTGTAAAACTAACTTAATCCAATGTTCAACATTATTTAGAGGTAGCTTTTTTGTCATCATAACCAGCTCACTGACTCAAACATGTCGTTATTTTACAGATGTGATTTTAGTAGTGGTGTTACAAGTAACCCAATTAAAAACTCAGTGCATTTATATTTATCACCTAAGCAGGCTGAGGTATGATAGTCTTCTTGTTGTCTCTTGTGAACAAATTAGTAGTGATAATTCAAAGTGTTTTCAGTAATACTGACAGGGTGGAGATTTTTTTGCCTGCTTCTAGCCATATTACAGCCACCGCCTACAATAATAATAATAATATTTTTAATTTTAAAAAAAATCAATGTTTATGTAATGTGGGAATATTGAAATTTCCTGCCTTTTCATTTAAATTTTGGTCTTTCTGTAACATTTAAAAGGAATGAAATTGTACTAATAGACATAGTAAAGGCAGAAGATGAAGAATTCATAATTTGAAGTTCACTTATGACTTTTTTTTTGTTTTTTAAAGTCATCTTGCAGAACAGAAAATATTTTTCTTTTTTCTTTTTCATTGGCTCCAGATTTCATTTTTATTTTCACTATTTCACAAAGTGCAGGCAAATCAAACTTCTATTACATGAGGATTTTTACAAATATATCATGATTTATAGTGCGTTAATTGATTTTACATCTATTAGAGTCTCCAGTAGAATCTGAGGCAAAATGTATCTGAGACACAGGAGGTGATTCATTTTCAAAAGAAATGGAAGGTGCATCCCAGAGAAGTTGTGGATGCCCCATTTCTGGAGGTTTTCAAGGCCAGGATAGATGTAGCCTTGGCTAACCTCATCAATTTGTTAGTATCCCTGCCTATGGCAGGGGGGTGGAGTTAGATGATCTTTAATGTCCCTTCCAACCTGAGCCATTCTGTGATTCTGTGATCCCATATAGACATTACATTATAGGCAGAAGATAAAAACAGTTCAGGTTCACTCATCTTGAGTGCATTCAGAAAACTCATCCTAGAGTTAATATGTCAGCAACACAAGACAATTCCCAAGAGTCTTCTGTCTATCACAGTTAGAGTCAAATTTCTGGGCTGAGGGCACATTTGATTTGACCCAGACCAGCCATGTGTGAGACAGAAGCATGTGGTCATAACTTGAGCACTTGAACAAAATGCTTATGGTCCACCCATGGAAAAAACAGAAGTTTGTTGAGGGTCTATAAAGAGATTTAAGTTCTTTTGATTTAAGAAACTTCAAGCAAAACGTGAGACAACAGTGAAGTAGCTCCAGCTGCAATAGTGGCATTTTCAAAGTCTTGTCCATTTACCCCTGGAGAAAATTACCAATTCTTTCCTCATTTCCAAAAGCTGTCAGAAAATCACACAAGAATACAGTGTTTTATATTCATTACAAGGTAACAGGCAGCTGAAGCCCTTCCAACAAGTTCTGTAGTATTTATCACAATTAATTAAAAGGAAATGTGTAATTTTCATTAGGTTCAAAGGGAGTAGGTTGATGTTTTAAAGGTTTTCTTATGGTCCTGGAAACCAGATCATAGTTCAGAAAGAATTTAGGCTCTTTACTGAATAAGAAATGAGAAATTTTGAAGCTATACTTCAGCTACCCATCAAACCCCAGTTCCTCTCTCTAACTTTTTTCTCACAATGCTTAGCATTTACACAGCACTTTTCATCTTCAAAGTGCTTCACAAAACATTAACTAATTAATCCTTTGAGCACCCCTAAGAGATTAATAGAAAATGATGTGATCTCTGGCAGCTCTGCAAGAGCCTTGAGCAAGGCAATGAATCCTGCATCCAATAGGGATTATAGTCAAGGTCTCCTGAAGTCTACAGCATACTGGACTTGTATTCTGTTAAAAACTTAAAGAAAAACATAAAACTATTTAAAGAGTAAAAAGACAGATTGGGGAAAAGAAGAGGAAGAAAAAAAAAGATAGCTAGAATTGAAATACAGAGTTCAAATTTACAGTCTGAAAAATACTTATCTTTACTCCCTAAGTAGTACTTCTTATTTATACTATAAAATACATGTAATAAGATATTTAAATATACATAATTGTATTGCTTAAGAAACAAGAATCCTAGCTTCTGTCCAAGCCCTGCTATTTACCTTTATAATAGTAAACTAAACAGGACAAGGGTACAGGGCTCATCACTAGCATCCATTCTGAAATTGTTCAGAGCTTATCTGGCACTTTTTTTGCTAAGGCCAACTTACACTTTCCCCCAAAACAAAGTTTTGTTAGCACCATGGCAATTTGAATATACCCATGTATTTTGAGAGGTAAGAGTTAATTTTATAAGCACTTCCAAAACTCAAAACTAGGAATAATACCTGATCCAATTCAGTTATTGAGATGTATATAGAGACTGATTCAAAAACATAACAATGGCATAACAATGGCATAAATCCTGAATGTCTTACCTGACTCTAAGGATATATTCAATATGCTTCAAGAGCCTTCAAACAAGTCTGTCATAGCTAAAGGAGTGGCAATCCACATTATAAGAATTCTGTTCTGCAATATTTTGTTCTGAATCCAAATTCCTAACAAAACAAAATAAAACAAACAAAAAACCACCATCATATCACACCACATCATATTATAAAAGACTTTTTACAGTGAGAGGGGTCAACCACTGGAAGAGAGGTCATGCAGTTCAGTTGTCATGGTAGACTTAAAGAAGATGGCAAGAGAAATCTTTAGAAGCCAAGAAGCTAAGTTGTAACATACTACAAAAATAAGTTTTCAGACAAAGCTATCTGTTAAATTCATATTTTTCCCTCCTACCTAGCCACGTTTGTTAAAATTTATGGACTTACATATTGTATATCATAGCAACAGGATTACCAGATGGCATTCTCATCCCGACTATAAAATCTACCTTTTGTGTGATTAAATAAGGCCTTTAACTTTGTTCTCTTTTTTCTCTTAGCAAAGAGAGCTGGTAGAATATTTGTCAGAATATGTAAAAAAAAAAAAAAAAAAAAAAATTTCTTGTACTATTGATTTATTGATTACTGGAACAATCCTGTTCCATTTTAACCTTACTTATATATATATATATATGTATGTATATATGTATATATGAGTTCCTGAAACTGAGGAAATGTGTGAATTAGCAGAAGCACTTTATCTTTTATAAAAATATACTCATGGCAACATCAAACATGAAGTCAATATCTGAGTTTCAGAATCAAGTACATTGCATTTTGGGTAGGTAATTTTCACATTTATTTGTGTCTTGGATATTTATTATTATTATTATTTTTTTCCCAGCATATGTTCACTTTATTTAAATATAAGAAATGAAGATTATTGGAATATCTAAATAAAAGTCAGAACCAACCAACCAACAAGACAAACAAACACAATGAAAATAATATTTTTCACAGAATCAGAATCACAGTTTCACAGAATAGTCTAGGTTGGAAGAGACCTCCAAGATCACCGAGTCCAACCTCTGACCTAACGCTAACAAATCTTCCACTAAACCATATCCCTAAGCTCTACATCTAAACATCTTTTAAAGACCTCCAGGGATGGTGACTCCACCACTTCCCTGGGCAGCCTATTCCAGTGACTAACAACCCGTTCAGTAAAGAAGTTTTTCCTAATATCCAACCTAAACCTCCCCTGGCACAACTTTAGCCCATTCCCCCTCATCCTATCACTGGGCACATGGGAGAATAGACCAACCCCCACCTCACTACAGCCTCCCTTCAGGTACCTGTAGAGTGCAACAAGGTCACCCCTGAGCCTCCTCTTCTCCAGGCTAAACAGTCCCAGCTCCCTCAGCCGCTCCTCATAAGACTTGTTCTCCAGACCCTTCACCAGCTTCATAGCCCTTCTCTGGACTCGCTCAAGCACCTCCATGTCCTTCTTGTAGCGAGGGGCCCAAAACTGAACGCAGTACTCAAGGGGCGGCCTCACCAGAGCCGAGTACAGGGGGACAATCACTTCCCTGGACCTGCTGGCCACGCTGTTTCTAATGCAAGCCAGGATGCTGCTGGCCTTCTTGGCCACCTGAGCACACTGCTGGCTCATATTCAGCCGACTGTCAACCAATACCCCCAGGTCCTTCTCTGACAGGCAGCTTTCTAACCACACATCTCCCAGCCTGTAGCTCTGTTTGGGGTTGTTGTGCCACAGGTGCAGGACCCGGCACTTGGCCTTGTTGAACTTCATACCGTTGGCCTCGGCCCATCGGTCCAGCCTATCCAGATCCTCCTGCAGAGCTTTCCTACCCTCGACCAGATTGACACATGCACCTAACTTGTTGTCTGCAAACTTGCTGAGGGCGCACTCGATCCCCTCGTCCAGATCATCGATGAAGATATTAAAGAGGACTGGTCCCAGTACCGAGCCCTGGGGGACTCCACTAGTGACCAGCCTCCAACTGGATTTGACTCCATTCACCACAACTCTCTGGGCCCTGCCATCCAGCCAGCTCTTAAGCCAACAAAGTGTGTGCCAGTCCAAGCCAAGAGCAGCCAGTTTTCTGAGGAGAATGCTGTGGGGAACGGTGTCTAATGCCTTACTGAAGTCAAGGTAGACCACGTCCACAGCCTTTCCCTCATCCACTAAGCGTGTCACCTTGTCATAGAAGGAGATCAGGTTCGTCAAGCAGGACCTGCCCTTCGTAAACCCATGTTGACTATGCCTCATAGCCTGCTTGCCCTGCAACTGCCGCATGATGACACCCAAGATAATCTGCTCCATGAGCTTCCCTGGCACTGATGTTAAACTAACAGGTCTATAGTTCCCCGGGTCTACCCTCCGGCCCTTCTTGTAGATGGGCGTCACGTTTGCTTGCCGCCAGTCAAGTGGGACCTCCCCCGATAGCCAGGACTGCCGATAAATGATGGAAAGCGGCTTGACCAGCTCCTCTGCCAGTTCTCTCAGTACCCTCGGGTGGATCCCATCCGGCCCCATCGACTTGCGTACATCCAAATGCTGTGGCAGGTCTCCAACCATTTTCTCATGGATTGTGAGGGTGACATTCTGCTCCCCACCCCCTTCCACGAGCTCAGGGTACTGGGCGTCCAGAGAACAACTGGTTTTGCTGTTAAAGACTGAGGCAAAGAAGGCGTTAAGCACCTCAGCTTTTTCCTCATCTCTGATTACTAAGTTTCCCCCTGCATCCAGTAGAGGGTGGAGATTCTCCTTAGTCCTCCTTTTTGTGTTGATGTATTTATAAAAACATTTTTTGTTGTCTTTAACAGCAGTGGCCAGATTGAGCTCCAGATGAGCTTTGGCCATTCTGATTTTGTCCCTGCACCGCCTCACAGCATCCTTGTAGTCCCCCTGAGTGGCCCACCCTCTTTTCCAAAGATTATAAACCCTCTTTTTTCTCCTAAGCTCGAGCCACAGCTCTCTGCTCAGCCAGGCCGGTCTTCTTCCACGCCGGCTCGTCTTTGGGCACGTGGGGACAGACCGCTCCTGAGCCATTAAGATTTCTTTCTTGAAGAGCGCCCAGCCCTCCTGGGCTCCTCTGTCTTTCAGTACCGCCTCCCAAGGGACTCTGCCAACCAGTGTCTTGAACAGCTCAAAGTCAGCCCTCCGGAAGTCCAAGACAGCAGTTTTACTGATCCCCTTCCTGACTTCGCCGAGTATCGAGAACTCTACATTTTGTGGTCACTTTGCCCAAGACAGCCCCCGACCAGCACGTCTCCCACCAGTCCTTCTCTGTTAGTGAACAGAAGGTCTAGCGGGGCACCTCCCCTGGTAGGCTCGCCAACTAGCTGCATCAGGAAGTTATCTTCCACGCTCTCCAGAAACCTCCTGGACTGCTTTCTCTGGGTTGTGTTGTGTTTCCAGGAGATGTCTGGGAAGTTAAAGTCCCCCACAAGAATAAGCGCTGACAATTTTGCAACTTCCGCCAGCTGCCTGTAGAACTCCTCATCCGTCCCCTCATCCTGGTTTGGCGGTCTATAACAGACCCCCACCAGGATGCTTCCTTTGTTGGCCTTTCCACTGATCCTAACCCATAGCGACTCCACCTTGTCATTCCCAGCTTCAAGTTCGACGACGTCAAAACACTTTCTAATATAGAGAGCCACTCCACCACCCCCTCCATGCTGCCTGTTCCTTCTGAAGAGCCTATAGCCAGACATTGCAGCACTCCAGTCATGAGAGTGGTCCCACCACGTTTCCGTGATGGCAACCAAGTCGTAGCCTGCGTGCTGCGCAATGGCTTCCAGCTCCTGCAGCTTGTTGCCCATGCTGCGTGCATTAGTGTAAATGCACTTCAGCTGGGCCTTAGCCTTCTCCCCCAGCCTTGCCGCTGTTCCCCCTGGCACACCTCTGTAGTGGGTTTAAGTGGCAAGGTTTTGGTAGCAGGGGGCCATAGGGGTGGCTTCTGTGAGAAGGATCTAGAAGCTGCCCCATGTTTGGTAAGGACCCCACTGCTGACCAGAGCTGAGCCAATAAGTGATGCTGTTTGCGCCTCTGTGAGAGCATATTTAAGACAGGGAAAAAAAACGCTGCGCCACACAGCAACTGGGAGAGTGAGAGGAGTGAGGAACAGCCTTGCAGGTGCCAAGGTCAGTGAAGAAGGAGGGGGAGAGGTGCTCCAGGCGCCGGAGCAGAAGTCCCCTGCGGTCTGTGGTGAGGACCATGGTGAAGCAGGATGTCCCCCTGCAGCCCATGGAGTACCACGGTGGAGCAGGGTTCCACGCTGCAGCCCATGGAGGAGACCACAGTGGAGCAGGTGGACCTGCACCGACGGAGACTGTGGCCTGTGGAAGACCCCTGCCAGAACAGATTCTGGGCCGGACCTGCAGCCCGTGGAGAGGAGACCACGCAGGAGCAGGTGACCTGGCAGGAGCTGCTGCCTGTGGGGGACCCAGGTTGGAGCAGTTTGCTCCCGAGGGATGGATCCCATGGTACGGACCCATATCTGAGCAGTTCTTGAAGAGCTGCTGCCTGTGGGAAGCCCACGCTGGATCAGTTCAGCAAGGACTGCATCCCGTGGGTGGGACCCCACAACACAGGGGATGGGAGTGACCGAGAAGGAGC
The DNA here is from genome assembly GCF_011077185.1 of Oxyura jamaicensis. Lineage (NCBI taxonomy): Eukaryota > Metazoa > Chordata > Aves > Anseriformes > Anatidae > Oxyura > Oxyura jamaicensis. The sequence goes on from NC_048893.1 coordinate 168,068,633, forward strand.
GGCAGAGAAGAATTTCTATAGACTGACCATAACCCCCATTCCCCCGTTCCCCTGCGCCGCTCGGGGGGAGGAGGTGGAAGAGGGTGGATGGGGGGGGAAGGTGCTTTTGGTTTCTTTCCTTTGTTTCTCACTTCTCTAGCTCGTTAGTAATAGGCAATAAATCTTACTGTCTCCTTATGCTGAGTCTGATTTGCCCATCACAATAATTACCACGCGATCTCCTTGTCCTTATCTCAACCCTTGAGCCCCTTTCATCATATTTTCTCCCTGTTCCTCTTTGAGGAGGGGGAGTGAGAGAGCGGTTGTGGTGGAGCTCGGTCGCCCACCCGAGCAAAACCATTACAACCTCCAACAGGCTTAGTTTCATCCCTTTCTTACCTATTTTAAAGCCCTCTCAATGAGCCCTGCCAGCTCCTGGGCCAGGATCTGTTTTCCCCTTGCAGACAGTTGGGACCCATCTGCAGCCATCAGGCCAGGTGCCGAGTAGAGCACCCTGTGGTCACAGAACCCAAAACTTCTGTGTTGGCACCAGCCTCTGAGCCACATGTTTATCAGGTGGGCTTTTTGTGTCCTCTCTGAACCATTCCCTGCCACTGTAGGAATGGACGTAAACACCACCTGTACTCCCGCTCCGTCCACTAACCGTCCCAGCCCCCTGAAGTCCCGTCTGATAGCCTTCAGGCTTCTCTCATCAGTGGTATCACTGCCAGCCTGGACTATCAGTAGCGGGTAGTAATCAGAGGGGCGAACCAGGTTGGGAAGCTTTCTGGCAACATCCCTGACCCTGGCCCCAGGGAGGCAGCAGACTTCCCTACGGGTAGGGTCAGGCCAACAGATAGGGCCCTCTGTTCCTCTGAGAAGGGAGTCGCCCACCACGATCACCCTTCTTTCCTTCTTTGTGGGAGCAGTCTTGAGGCATGGAGCAGTCTTCTTCGCCCTAGGCTTCCTGGTTAACTTTTCTGTCACACCCTCATCCACCACTCTCTCGAGCTCCAGGGTCTCAAACCTGTTGCATAAGGGCACATGGGAAGGTGGGGTAGGTGGTGGGGGGAGTTTCCTGCAATGCCGAGGAATTTTTCTATCCAAAGACAGCATATTCTCTCTTTCTCCATGTAAATTGTACATCTGTATAGCTGTCCAACTCTCCATAATTAAATACTTCCTTTCTCTCACAGAAAATCCTCTCTCTTCTCTTTTTATTTCTTTTACACCAATTAGTGTTTTGAAAAGTTTCATTGCATGTATAAACTTAATAGACAGATGTCCATCATTTTAAAAAATGAATTAGGATCCCAAGGTGTTCAGTTGCTAAATAACATGATTACACATGTAGAAAAGCTTCTAGATAACTCTCTAGTTCCTTTTTTTTTTTTTGTCCTCTGGATACAAACCTAATGCTTTTGGTTCTTACATGAAAGATTATATTTCTAATGTTTATGGCAACTTAATTCACAAGGGGAAGATGAGTGACAGTGCAGTACCAGCAGTCATGACTTCCTACACAAGGTTGCCATTTAACATCTTTTTTTTTTATTTCTTAATAAATATTTTTTTTTTTTTTATCAGTTTGTGATTATGTTCCCCTTAGGGAACATAAGAAGATGACAAAATGATCATTAATTATGTCCATTTCCCTCCTATCAACTAAATAAAAATAATTTACAATCAATTGTTTACTCTAGGTCTGCATTTTTTTGACTGTTGTTCTCTTTCATGTCATAGAATCATAAAATCATAGAATGGCTTGTGTTGGAAAGGACCTTAAAGCTCATCTAATTTCACCCCAAGCCTGCTATGGGCAAGGACACCTTCAACTAGTCTGTGAGTATGCACAAATGCATGTATCTATGTCCTGTGCTCTGCCAAACATACACATATGTGCTTATGGATATATAGATTTTTGACTCCTAATGTCTCTGGAAATAACCGTATTCTGAGAATCTAATCACAAATGAACACTGATGTTCTGTAAATGAAAAATTGATGAACTCCTATCTTTCTATTCATCTTTAAATGCCTATCTATTCTTGTTCTCTATTTTTCTTTGAATGGCTAAAATGACTTATTAAAGATCAAATGCTATTTTGCCAGACATGCATACAGTCCAATAAAGTGGCAATATAGTGATACACTAAAATATTAAATCAAATTCTCTCTGGTGCTGGAAATAGAGCAACTCTATTTTTTTACCAATTGGTGCTTTTCATAAAACAGATGCCTTGTCTGGAACCATGCCTTCATCTCTAGTCTCCCCTGCTGCTCTCATAACATCAAAAGAGAGGGAATTTTTAAGAAGAAATAAGGTGTATAGGATGTCTCTGGCTGCTGTAATCAATTAATTTTGAAACCCATAGCCACCACAAAGGGAATGACAATCTCTTACTAGTATCAAGCACTCTGTGAACTTAAAGGCTGGAGGTCTGCATTTTGGATGTATAGTGATATAACAAGATAAGTATTCTGGGAATTTTAAAAAAAAAAAAAAAAAAAAAAAAAAGGAGTTTTATGCAATTACTCTGGTCACCTAATGTGGGTACATAGATTTAAAATTAAAATATAAATATATTATTGGTAATATCTAATTCCTTGAATTGACCTTGGGTTAATAGCTCTTACCCATTAGGGATGAGACTTGAGTTCAGGACTAACCACAGTATCCATGACTGAAACTATAGCTTCTGTTAGAAGATGTTGAGATGGGTACTTCATGTCTCCACAGTGAACAATCCAGAGATGAAGCATTAAGTGTCTGTCACTGGGGTCTCTGTCCTGTGCTGGAAATTGACCAAAACACCTGTTATCGAGGGAATTTTGATGCTTTCTTGTAGTGGTTCTGTAATGTTACAGACATTGCCAAGGCTCAGTCAGTCTTCTGAATTCTTGCTGTTCATCTCTGTAGGCACAGATGAGCAACTTGCTTGAGCAAGTTAAAGATGACTGTATGATTTTGGAGACAAAAAAAAAAAAAAAAAAAAAAAAAAAGAAGAGAGAGAGAGAATCAGGGTCCTAAGTAATTACCTCCTTAATCCTTTCAGTCAAGGGGAAAGACAGAGGTAAGAGCAGACGGTATTAGCAGACTAACATTTGTGCGTGCATACTTGTCACCAGCAAAAATTCATCTTCCTCAATCATTGTGTCTCATTTGAGGAAAAAGGTCTTAGTGAAAAAAGTAAAGATCTTCTCAGCAAAAGAGGAAAGGACTTTTTCAAACCGGCTTGTTAAATTGGTAGGAGGCATAACTCTGCTTTTTTGGGGAAAGGAACTGAAACTCAAAAGTAAAAGATGAAGAACTGTATGTAGACAAGGTTCTTGAAGAAAGTGACTACAGTGTGGATTTTACATTTCTCCTTCCATTGAGGATATTTTTACATTTCTACTCAGAACAGAGTTCAGAGGCTTTCAGTGAGTGTCTCTAATTCTTAGAGCTCAGACAGTCAACAAGATTTTCAATTGCTGGAGTGACATGATCAGAAGTACAAAGACTTGGTAGTATTGCAAGACAGGAAAATGGTCATGGATAGTCAGAAGCTATTAAAGAAAGACAGAAAAAAAAAAAAAAAAAAAAAGAGCGAGGAAAAAGAGGAAAAATTGCACTCCTTGATTAAGCCAAGCTTCTGAGTTCCAGAGTTCAGAGGCTATGAACTGAAAGTGTGATTCTTGAAAGCCTCTGGTCAGAGAAGGGAGCAACTGTTGATGTGATAAGGTTTGCTGCACATCACCTGATCAAGAAAAAATAATAGATAAGGTGATTTGAAAAAAAAAAAAAAAAAAAAAAGATCTTGATAGAAGGCGCTCGTCCTCATGGAAGATTTCAACCAAACACCACATCTGCTGGGATTTAACAGAACATTGTGCAAACATCCTAAGAAAATTCATAGATAAAGCTAATGATTAATTAAATGAAGAAGATAGAGGGAACAAGAAGGGACAATATTCAAGCTGAGCTGCACCTTAGAGAAGAAACAAATTAACATGGTCAGAAATGTCAGCTTGGGTGGCAGAGACCATGACATGATAAAATTCAAGATCTGGAGGGAGGCTGAAATGATAAACAGCCATGGTAAGTCTTTGGATATTAGGGCAACATGGAGAGCACCTGTTGAGGGAATTACTAGGCAAAATCTCCTGGGAAACTGTCATAATGGGAAGAGTAGACTGATTTTTAAAGAAAAATATCTGAAACCTCAGAGATAAACCATCTTGATGTGCAGGGAGACAGAATTTGGAAGAAAACCCACTTGTCTAATCAGGAAGCTTTGAAGAACACAAATACAAAGTGTGAACATGCCAGATGTGAAAACATATACAGGAAAAAAAAAAGGAGGAGAATAAAAATGTTGCCCTAGTATTTAGAGAAAAAATCAGTAATACCAAAGCCTCACTGGAGCTAAAACTAAATGGAAACAGAAACTACAAGAAGGGATACAAGTGCGTTAGCCACAAAGATAAGTTCAGAGGAAATGTAGGTGTGTTGGCAACGGACAGTACAAATTAGTGATGGGCAATATGGAAAAGAAAACCTAAAATGATCGACACATTTCTTTTCCTACAGCCTTAAAACACAAAGCCTGTTCCAAGACTTCTGGCTACATCCATATGGTTTGGGACGGAGAGGAAAAACAGTGGTGGGACAGCAATGGAATTAACAATAGCTAGGAAAGATGCATGTGTTACAATCCATGAGGGCAGACAGGAGGTATTTGAGGGTGCTGAAAAAGCTGACAGTTTGTGAAATATTCTGTTGATTGAAGAAGGTGTCTGACATTTATAAAAGCCTAAAGACGTGTCTGTCTTAAAAATAATAATAATAATAATAATAAAATAATAATAATAATAATAATAATAATAAAGAGTATCCAGAAAATAACCTGGAAACACAATGGACGTTGTCCTCTTAGAATCCATTTAATAGCATGTGAAAGAAATCAACATGAGAAATCAATCCAGTCTTGCTTCACTCAGGAGGTCATCTAGTCTGACCTCTTGAGTTTACTTCCAGACAAAATTTCCATGACTGTATGGCATCAGGTTTACTTCTTTTCTACTCATCAATATGTTAATTGACTAACAGAGGTTAAGACAGTTCATGCTAAAATAAGAAAGACAAGGTGATTAGTGCTTTGGTGTAGCAGTCTTGAGTTTAACCTTTATTATCTATGGCAATTATATATTTACAAATATGTTTGTTTTATATTAACATTCTAAGCACTAAATAGCAGTCCCAATCCTGCAATATACATATATATATATATGTATATATGTATTTTTTTTTTGGTAAGTGAATGTTTTCAAAAAGATTCCTCTTTCCCATTTACTTGATATTCTTTTTTTTTTTTTTTTTTTTTTTTTTTAGATTCTTTCATTTTTTTTTAATTTATTTTGTTTTGTTTTGTTTTACATTTGAAAGCTCACTGCATACCAAATACCTTGTAGTATATTATGAGTCTTATTTTTCCATGTCTGTATGACCATGCTCTGTGGAGCTAGTATTCACACTATATTAGGCAAGCACAGCTGGAGTTGTGCCTTTAGAAAGGAAAGTATAGCAACACTTGGATATTCAATATGCATGATATTATGACATTTCAGATAGAATTCTTGGCTTCTAGTTTTTCAAGTGTTGCAGATTTAATGTTCTTTAATTAATACATTTCCTGGAATATGTCTTTTGCTGCCTAGGAAGACTACAAATCTTTAGGTGCATTTTCTTTTACCTCACTGTACTGTTAGAAATAATAAGCACAATCTTTTGAGATTTTAAGAACCACTGATTCAGGCCAGTGGGAACTGAGGATGGTCCTAAATCAGATCTCTGGGACTATGAATGGCAAGACCATGTTGTTATTTAGGTAATCCATAGAAAGTCCTGCTTTTGCTTTTCTAAGTATTCATTAGGGTATCTTTTATGTAGTGTGCTAGATACTGAGAATTCAGTGAAAGAGATCTGGAAATGAGACTTACTTCTCTATTTAGGCTTTTCAGATCTGTACTATTACATTACTAAACACTTTTACCTTAAAAAAAAAATAAAAAATAAAATAAAAAACACAGTCATAACACTTTCCACCTGGAAAGCTGAGAAATTGTGTGAAGAAATTAAATCGTGTGTGCTTAAAATTCTTAAATTGCTTTGTCTTTGAAATACTATAAAGTCAGTGCTTATGAAAGCATCCCATGAGATTTACCTTCAGAAAGTATAAACCAGTCATCTGGGTTAGTTATAAAAAATCAAGCCAGCTAAGAATGTTTCTCTATATTTTCAGATCAATGTAGAATCAAAATAAACACACACTTGCTAGAAAGTTAAGCTATATCTCTGCACTTACACACTGGACGGTTTCTAAACTGAAGCATTGAGAACAAGACATACAGCCAACTCCTGCCCTCCACTTCCCACATATTCTGCTCTTACAGAGCAGCAGTCAACTCTTCTGTTTTGTGACTTTTCATATCAGACAGTCTGTCATAAAGAGTTTTTATCTGAAATACAATGAATCAATAAACAGAGAAATAGACAAACTGTGGCACTCTGATGAAGGTGCCCTGATTATAAGACAGCAGAAGCTCCACACACACACTTCCTGCCCATGGTTTTGTTCTATATGCACTTCCCACCATGTGGTGTCATTCCATGCAACCCTATCTTGTGACCAATACCATTAGATTTGTTTGCCATCACTGTGTCAATATGTGACTCAGGAAGCAGATACCTGAGGAGCCTCATATACACTCACATATATATATATAATATAATCTAGATATTAAAAAAAATACTTTTTTTTTCTTTTTTTTTTTCTTTTTTTTTTTTACCTTTGATGACCAAAATATTAATGACAATTCTGCCATCTATAACACATTGTGCCCAGGATTTAATACACTGAGCATTTTTGAAACCCTCAGTGGAGTCAGAGAAAAATCATTTCAAATGTAAGCCAGAGGGTCCTTCTCAAGGACACACACGAGTATCTTGGAGATTATAAATTCACATACCAGTCGCTTCAACATAATTCACTCCAATTAGATATAATAACCTAATAACCACTTGTTATGTTAAACAGCTGTGATAATCAGCAAATTTCACAAATATGCAAAAAAGAAAAAAAAAACAGGTTGGTAAAAGAGGGCATCTAAGAGATGCAATAATAACAAGCATATCTAACTTTGAAATGCATTGCTATCATGGGCTGGTTCTTTCCTTTGTTGTTTTATTTCTAAAATAGAAAAAATCCATTGCAAAGGAAAAGGGTACAAGCTGACTCCAGTGGAAAAGTCATTGGGGTAATGACAGTCATTATTATTCTGGCCTAAGGATCTGTATCTCAAGCTATCTGTTTCTACTGTTCTTTTGGTGGTGATGGCATTTTATTTTGTCAGGGGGGATGAGGGGAGGAGGTCCGTGTCACAGCACAGAAGAAAATACAATAAAAAATAAAATGTAGCTGCAGAAACCAAACTTGTTAGTGCCAGCTATACTCTTTCTGTCTGTATTTATCCTCAGATAGAAGTTCTAAATAATTTTCAAGTGTTTTATCAATGCTGTTAAGTAGACAGTAAAAATTATTTTACACACTCTCTACTAGTTTAGCCTTCCTTGTAAACCACAGAATTTTAAAGCAATAATTAAATAGTAAAGCAATAAACATTTAGTTGCTGAAAAACAACCCCTGACCTACTCATAAACCCGCTTTGTATAATACTTGGATAAAGAATAACACAACACGTGGCCTACTTCTGCAACCTTCCAGTTGAACATGACTTCCGTGTGGGTTAATGAAAAACAAAACAAACAAACAAACAAACAAACAATATCTCCCCCCCCCCCCCCAATAAATAAATGAATAAAAAACACCCCCAAAACACCTCAACTTAAAAGAGGTAGAGGGTAGAGTCAACACCTCCAAAGATCTAGTTTCTTAGGCTGGATTACTCATCTTGAAGGGCAAGCAGGCGATCAGGCCCAGTCAGCATGGGTTTATGGAAGGCAGGTCCTGCTTGACGAACCTGATCTCCTTCTATGACAAAGTGTCGCGCTGGGTGGACGAGGGAAAGGCTGTGGATGTGGTCTACCTTGACTTCAGCAAGGCTTTTGACACCGTCTCCCACAGCATTCTCCTCAAGAAACTGGCTGCTCTTGGCTTGGACTGGCGCACGTTTCGTTGGGTTAGAAACTGGCTGGATAGCCGGGCCCAGAGAGTTGTGGTAAATGGAGTCAAATCCAGTTGGAGGCCAGTCACTAGTGGCGTCCCCCAGGGCTCGGTGCTGGGGCCGGTCCCCTTTAACATCTTCATCAATGATCTGGACGAGGGCATTGAGTGCACCCTCAGTAAGTTTGCAGATGACACCAAGTTAGGTGCGTGTGTCGATCTGCTCGAGGGTAGGAAGGCTCTGCAGGAGGATCTGGATAGGCTGCACTGATGGGCTGAGGTCAACTGCATGAAGTTTAACAAGGCCAAGTGCCGGGTCCTGCACCTGGGGCGTAATAACCCCAAGCAGAGCTACAGGCTGGGAGATGAGTGGTTGGAGAGCTGCCAGGCGGAGAAGGACCTGGGAGTGATAGTGGACAGTCGGCTGAATATGAGCCAGCAGTGTGCTCAGGTGGCCAAGAAGGCCAACGGCATCCTGGCTTGTATCAGAAATAGTGTGACCAGCAGGGCTAGGGAGGTGATCGTCCCCCTGTACTCGGCTCTGGTGAGGCCGCACCTCGAGTACTGTGTTCAGTTTTGGGCCCCTCGCTACAAGAAGGACATCGAGGTGCTTGAGCGAGTCCAGAGAAGGGCAACGAAGCTGGTGAGGGGCCTGGAGAACAAGTCCTACGAGGAGCGGCTGAAGGAGCTGGGCTTATTCAGCCTGGAGAAGAGGAGGCTCAGGGGCGACCTTATCGCTCTCTACAGATACCTTAAAGGAGGCGGTAGAGAGGTGGGGGTTGGCCTGTTCTCCCATGTGCCTGGTGACAGGACGAGGGGGAATGGGCTAAAGTTGCGCCAGGGGAGTTTTAGGTTGGATGTTAGGAAGAGCTTCTTTACTGAAAGGGTTGTGAGGCATTGGAACAGGCTGCCCAGGGAAGTGGTGGAGTCACCATCCCTGGAAGTCTTCAAAAGCCGTTTAGATGTAGAGCTTAGGGATATGGTTTAGTGGGGACTGTTAGTGTTAGGTTAGAGGTTGGACTTGATGATCTTGAGGTCTCTTCCAACCTAGAAATTCTGTGATTCTGTGATTCTGTGATTCTGTGATTTTTTTATCTGATATCAGATCAATGGATGGGCAGATGGACTAAGCTTTCTTGGAAGCTCCAACGTAATGCTCGTTATCTGCAGAGTGCTGATAAATTAGGATTTTATTCTGTTTGTCACATTTGGTAGTTGGACAGAAATTATACAGACAGCTTCAAGTTGTAGGCTGGTGGAATTCTACAGTAGGTGTTTTTGTTTATTTGTTTTGTTTAAATTTATTTTCATTACTAATGCATGTATGCAAAGAATTTGCTTTTCTCTGTGGGATTATCTAATTAAGTAAACTGAACATTATTTAGCCTGGTTATGTATATTTACATATATAAATATATTAAATACCTGCTAGTGAATATGTGTCTTCTAAATGAACAAAAACGTCGGGAGACAAGGTAAAAAAAAAAAAAAAAAAAAAAAAAAGGTGTAAATGAAGGATGTTTATCATTGTATTGAAATACAAAACATTATGGAAACTTGATATTTAGACAGATGTATTCCAACAAAGAGAAGAAAGAATAACCTCAAAATAATACTCATTTATTTTGCTTTAATAGAAGTCATTATTGAGTTTGGAAGAAAGTAAATTGTTCTGTGTATCTTGACAAGAGCATTATGAAGAAGGCAGAGTTCTATTTCTTATGCTGTTGTATTTTAACTCAGCTTGCTGCTGTAGAGCATGACATCCTGTGGTACAGAGTATTCCTTTGGTCAGTTTAGGTCAGCTGTTCTGGTTGTATATGCTCCCAGCTTCTTGTGCACCCCCACCCTCCTCACTGGCCCATCAGCATGAGAAGAAGAAGAGTCCTTGACTCAGTGTAAGCACTGCTCTGCAACAACTAAAACTTTGGTATGTTATCGACATTATTTTCCTCCTAAATCCAAGGCACAGCACTATACCAGCTACAATGAAGACAACTGACTATGTCAACCAAATGCAGGTCATATGCTTTAGTAGTTCATATTATTTTCTGTGAGATTTTACTGATATGGCAGCATTGTCAGCTGATAAAACAGGCATACGGGGTCATGTCTTTTGGGTTTTATTTCTGTTTCATCCAATGATTCACCATATCACAGTGGAACTAAAAAAGATCCACAAGTTGATTAGACATGGTGACATTTTGAAGACTCTCTGGGTATATTGGTCTTAAACACTTTAAAATGTTGAAACATTATCAATTACAAGAAACTGTGATCTCAGTGTTCCAATCCTACTAGCAGACAGACAGATAAAGCTCACTCTTACTAAGAGTAAGCATTAAGCACTTGAACTTCAAGTATCTGAGTAGTCGCAATGATTACCTTGACACAGATGTCAGAGCAAATTATTGTGAAAGTCACGCTACTACTTTCTTAAGGTTACATTGTTTTTTAACCTATTTGTCTGAAGTTTTGATGTTTATACCTTTACTAACTTTTCTCTTGAAGCTTTACTTTCCAATGGTAGGTTTGTGTTTTCAGAAAACATAAAATTTTAAATCTGTGTGCAGCTGAGCTCCATGTGAGCCACTAGCAACTATGTATTTACCTCTAATCACTGATAATGCTTCTAATATCCAAATGACAAAAAATAAAGAAATCTAAAGAAAAACTAAAAATTCCATGTGTAACAAAGATATAAGTTCCTTAAACTCCTTAACTGTTTAATTGCTAGTGACTATGAAATTATCTGTGGCAAAACAATGTTTGTAGCTGTACTTCAGTACTCATGATATACTGTAAATATCGGAGTACTTGAGAAACATTAAGGCAAAGGCCAAATGCATTGAATCAGTCAAGAACTTATTTTATTCTTCTATGATGTATGACACATATTCTACTGATTTTATAATTTACATTTTATAGCAGTGGGATGTCTCCTAACCTGGATCTTATTTAAATGAAACAGGATAATTAGAAACATACAGAATTTTCATCCTTCAAGATATTAAAAACTCAGCTCTCAGGCTATGAACTTGAGATCTTCAGATTTAAAGCTGGATCAGAGTTGGGTTCTTCTTTAAGTGCGGTGCTGACTGGATGAGTTCTAGAGCTCCCTTCCAACCAAAATGATTCCATGAATCTGACTATTTATTTATTTATTTATTTATTTATTATGAATCTCAGAACAGGAGATCACCCTTTATGTGATCAAATATGACAGATATTAGCAGTGAAAGTCATTGTTTTTCTTCATTTTTCTTAAATTGTCAGAATCTTTAATTAATAAAAACTCCATAGGAAAATAGGAAACTATGCAAGACCACAAGTTTCTCTTGAAAAACAGTAAAACAAGAAAAACAAAGATATGTTTCTGAAATTGCAGCTGCAAAAAAACTACAGTAGACTTTTTTTTTTTTTTCTTTAATTAAGTGGATTATTCATTTTATTGGAGCAATACAACAGGAATACATAAATAGTTTATTTCTACTAAAAATCAGTAGTAAGAATATATAAGTTGTCTATAAGTAATGCAGTTGAATACTTTGATAACATAAGTAGATTTTTTTAAAAAAGTTATAATTTCCTAGATGCTTTAAGAAATATATATATATAAGGTGATAGAAGAAAAAAAAAGGAATTAAGCATTTATTGTAAATTTAAAACTTACAAAGTTCGTGAAATGCCATGATCACAGTCAGCAGACTTATTAAAACATGATATGCATTTCTAATAACATAAAAATACTAAAGTTTTGAAGACAAACATTATAGATTTGTTCCAAATATATTATTTCTTAGATATTATAATTTCCAAACTCTTCAGTCCCCATTCTTATATTTGACAACTGTGTCACCTTGTATTTCTAAGAGAAAGGCTCTAATCTAGCAAAAGATTCCAATGAATCAAAACAATGAACAAAATTAAAAAAAAAAAAAAAAAAAAAAAAGTAGCCCTTACAAAAATCAAGGTTGACTCGTATATCTACTCTGAAATATGAGCATGGAAAAAAAAACAAATATTACATTTGATATAATTCAGTAATTTTTATTTTATTTTTTTTATTTTTCCCAGTGGAAAATCAGAAATTAAATTAGTATTATTAAAAAAAAAAAAAAAAAAAAAAAAGAGCGGGGGGGGATATTTTTTCCTTTCCTTCTCCTGTCTTCTTTCAAATCTTTGAAAGATAAAATAACTTCTGTCTATAATAGTGATATTGTAACATAAAAATGATTGCTGAATTGTTTCTTATATCAAAAGTATATTTATTTGTTGCAAAACTTTTTTTTTTTTTTCAAAAATGAAGAATAAAATGAAAAAAAAAATCAATTTATTTTAAGAGGTCTTCCATATTTTCTGTTCTTGCAATTTCAACTATGAACGTCAGATGAGAAACAGTATGTATTTCAGAGCTACTGTGCATGGAATTGCACTGTCTTCAATAAAGGAAATGCTGTATTTCTTCTTCCTTCCTGCTCTTCCTTCTCCCACACTTTCTTCATTATGTGAGGTCGCTTTCATATGCATTTGCTGTTTCTAATGTTAATAATAAAAACACTGAAGTGCCACCCATAGTCATGAGTCTGACATTTTAGGTTAACCACTGCTTTCCTGAATTATCATTTCAAATATCTTCACCATGGATCTGTGTTTGTGGTTTTTAGTTAGTTAGCAGTTAGGTAGTAAGTTTGTTTGATTGTTTGGTTTGGTTTTTTGTTTGTTTGGTTATTTTATTTTATTTTATTTTATTTTGAAATGTGGAGCACACATTTCATGTTGCTTGTATCTCATAAAACGCATAAACCTGTCAGAAGCTGATCAGAACATAGAATCATAGAATCGTAGAATCATAGAATCACATAATCATAAAATGGTTTGGATTAGGACAGGCCTTAAAGATCATCTCATTCCAACCCCCCTGCCATGGGCAGGGACACCTTGCACTAGAACAGGTTGCTGGGGTTGTCTCTGGGCAACCTGTTCCAATGCCTCACTATCCTCTGAGTAAATAATTTCTTCTTTATATCTAATCTACATCTACCCTTTTTAACTTTAAAGCCATTACTCCTTGTTCTATCTCTACACTCCTTGATACAAATTCTCCTTCCTGTAGGCCTCATTTAGGTACTGGAAGGATGCAATGAGGTCTCCCCAGAATCTTTTATTCTCCAGGCTGAAGAACATCAACTTCCTCAGTCTGTCTTCATAGGAGAGGATACGTGATATTTGGATACATGGTTCTAGTTTGTTAAACCCTAACAAAGATTATGTAGTTTGATAGTAATTTTTCACATTGTAAGTGTACTTTTATCAAAATCTACCTTGATTTATAATTACTTTCTGACAATGTAGAATGCTTTGATACATCGCTAAAGAACGGTTAAGTTTTGTCTGTGCTTCATGGTTCATAAATGGAATAAACAAATAAGCATAACTAAGATTTGTTATAATATGCATGATCAGTGTCACTGTCAACAACTAACAGATGTGTTCGTTCATTCCGTTTAAATAATTTATAAAAATATCTGCTTGAGAGAGAAAATATGTAACTGAACCAAAGTCTATTTTTCCCTGTGTGCTTATTTCTGTGAGAACAAGTATAGTGAGGTCAAACAAAAAGAAATCCCTTGCAGCCAATGAGACATTACTATAGAGAATTTACTCTGAAGTGAATGATGCAGCAAATAACTGGTGAACAAATAATTTATTTATTTGTTTATTTTTTTTTAAAGAAATATATATAGATAAAATAATAAATAAAATCTCTTCTCAGGGAAATAATTAATTTAGTAAAGAAATTAATCTCGTATTTCATGGGAAATAATTCCTTGATCATATTGCATTTTAATTATTTTGAAAATATGCTATTATTTGAAGCAGCAAGAATTAGGCTTTTAGGAAGTGACTGTGTCCACATTCCACCAGCTCTTTGATGTTGGTGAGTACCAGGACAAGTAACACTTCTCCTTTGGTTGGTTTGTCTAATACCTGGACCAAGAAGTTATCTTCAATGCACTCTGGGAATTTTCTGGATTGCTTACAGCCTGCTGTGTAGTAATCCCAGCAGACATCCAGGTAGCTAAAGTCCCCCATCAAGATGAGAGTATGTGAGCTCAATGCTCCTTGAAGTCAAAGCAAGAATACATCATCCACAGGATCCCCTTGATCAGGCAGCCTGTAGTAGACCCGAACCACAAGTTTTCCTTTATTGGTGCAGTCCTTAATCCTCACCTACAAGCTCTCAACCTGACCATGGCTGTTTCTCAGAGGAAACTCTTCACAATCAATCCCTTCCATAATGTAGAGGGCAACACACCCTCCCTTCCTTCCCTGTCAATCCATTCTGAAGAGTTTGTAGCCCTCTATTGCAATGTTCCTGTTATGTGATCCATCCCATCCCATTTTGGTGAGAGTAATCATGTCTGTCTAATTGCACCATGGTTTCCAATTCCTCTTGTTTGTTTCCCATGCTGCGTGAGTTGGTGTAGAGGCACTTCATCTAGGCAATTGGTCGGTTTCCAGAACCCCTACTAAGTGTATTGGTACAGTTCACAAGTATTTCTCTGACATTATTTAGAATGATAGGTATGCTTTCTTCAGGTATGCTTTTTCTCAGGTATGCTTTCTTCACTCAGAGGTGTATCCCCTTCCCCCACCACATCTAGTTTAAAGCCCTCTGGATAAACCCTGACAGCCAATCACCCAGAGCACTCTTGCCCCACCTGGTCAACTGTGCCCCATCCAGCACTAGCATGCCCGGTCCCTCAAAGGCATGTCCAAGTTCATAGAGCCCAAAACCTTGAGTACAGCCCCAGCCTCGCAGCCAATCATTCACTCAGCCTATTTGTCTACTTCTTCCTGGGTCCCAGTCACCAACTTTGAGGACAGAGGAGAACACTACTTGGGCTCCCAATCCCTTCAACATCTTTCCAAGGGACACAAAATCCTTTTAGATATTTTGGATTTTCATTGTTACAGCTTTGTTTGATCCTACTTGAAAAAGTAGGAAGGGGAGGTAGTCTTTGGGACCTACCAGACTTGGTAGCCTCTTCATAATATCATGAATACAGGCCCCAGGCAGGCATCAAACCTCTCTGGAGAGATTGTCCGAATGGCAAATGGGAGCCTCGGTGCCTCTCAGAGAGGAGTCTCCAATGACTAACACCCTTCACACCTTCTTTGTGCAACTGGTTTTGGTGCAGTTGGCAGACTGAGCCTACCTTGTTTGGCTGGTCTTGTGTGGCTGATTTCTCTTTGGACTTTCTGAGGTTTTTACTAGTTCTCCCAGAGCCTCCCCTCTCCTGCCTTAGAACCTTGTATCTATTGTGCACAGGCACTTCAGGGGCAGAGGGGAGACTCCTCCTCTGGCTCCAGTCAGAGACAAGGGTCTGCTCTCCCTCATCCTCTGAGTCTTTCAAATGTGCTTGTTTGGGGCTGCATGCTTTTTTCCCTACCCCTTGCCTGGATTTAAGGAAGGGCTGCTCTGTCAGCATTTGTCAATCTCCTGCTCAGATTCCTGAGTGCTACGCTGCCTGATGAGCTCCTCTTGCAACTGAGCCACATGTTTGAAGAGCTCATTCAGGTGGGTGGGCACACTTCACCCATGACAGCCTCCTCTGCATTCAGGCCCCAGGGGGACTTGCAGAGACTGGACCTCCCCTGAAGATCTGGTCCACTCTCTTGATCCTTGGGAGGTCTGTTTGTTTGGAGGCATCTGCCCAGGAAGATTGAAGCACAACTGTCTGGGTTTCAGCCACAGAGCAGCAGGTTTGGCAGGTGGAAACCATTTCCACAGTAGAAAGTCCTTCCCAAAAGACAAATATGACCAGCGCTGCTCAGTCTTCCTACTCACCCTGCCTGTGCGCACTTCCATGCAAACTGTTGTGCCATGCCCTGCCTGACATGCCACAACCTGTTTGCTAACTGGAGGGGGGGGCGGGGGGCTGTTGGCTCCACCCGCGCCAACAGGTGCAGTCACCTCGTCGACTGCCCTCATGAGGGCTGCTGGTTTCTGGTGGCTCCCTTGGCTGCCTCAAGTGGCCTCAATGCAGCAAAATGCCTGCCTGCTGCAATCCCCTGCTCTCCTGCAGAATATGTCTCCTAGGTGCTCTAGTCCTCTAATCATCTTAGTAGCCCTCCTCTGGACTCTCTCCAGTAGTTCTATGTCCCTCTTATACTGGGGAGCCCAGAACTGGACACAATACTCCAAGCATGGCCTCACCAAGGCTCAGTAGAGGGGGAGGATCACCTCCCTTGACCTAATGACAACACTCTTTCGAATGCACCCCAGGACACCGTTGGCCTTCTTGGCCAATATACAGAGGTTCATTCCATATCTTCACAATCTAATTTTAAATTGCAGATATTTACAGCACATTTTATAATAGAACAAAAGGTTGGTTTAAATAATTATAGTTCGGGGATAATAACACTTATTTAGAAATAACTGAATTCAAATGTTCAAATATTTCAAATATTTTGGATGGTTACTTCTGATACTTTTCTGTTTCCCAGAATGTGGGATAAACCAAACTGTCTTCACTTTCCTATTGCTTTTAAGATCAAGACTGTATTTTGTTCTGTTTTAGTTTATCACAAAACAAAACAAAACAAAAACACATTATTCTGAGATGCTTTGACTGCAATAGAGTTGCTTTGTTCATTTTTTAAGTACTGTAAGCCCTTCTCTCCTTGCAGAACCAGCATAAAGATCTGTATGGAACAAATGCAGAAACCACAACATATTAAAATGCTCTTCTTAACTGTCTTCTGTCAGCTGCCCCTGAATGTGAGGCAGTGTGTTATGCAGCGAAATGGCTGTACAGTAATTTATTTCCTACTTTTTTCTTTTTTCTTTTTTTCCTTTTTTTTTTTTTTTTTTTTTTTCTTTTCTTGTCATTGGGAAGTTAATTTCAGAACCGTTATTTGGAAAGCTTTCAAATTAGTTAATGTGTGTATCAGGTCATAAAAATTTTCCTGCTGTACATTACAGAACTAAAAATACACAGGACTTGGATTATATACAACCCTTTATTTTCTGTATATGTAAAGTGTTAATTAATAGCTGAGTTTTCAGGAGTTGCTGCTTAGGCATATGAAGAAAGGTTCATAAAATATTTTATGACCAACAAATCTTTTTGTCACCATTGTATGCAAACAATTAGTATACAGTCACATGAAGAAAATGTAAATTCCTGTTTCTACTCTTTTTTTTTTTTTTTTTGAGATAACAGCAATTTTGCCATATGTTCATATAAAAGCATTTATTTGCCTGTTTGCATATTAGAAACACTAATATACACTTTATGATGTATAAAATTCTTATTGATGGAGACTAAAACATCCCAGGCATAGATGACATAATTTTATTAATATTAAATCATTGTTGGAAGGATTGGAATTAAAACAAACACTCATAATTTTCAAGATGATAATTTTCTCAATACTTTCTCAACAGGAAAACACTTGTACTATGAAGATTTATTGTGTTCTTTGGTGTACAGGCCAGCTCTACTTCATAGCAAAATATGTTATTTCTCTATCATTCTGTCAGAATGGGCTTCCCTTCAGCGTGATAGAAGTGGGTAATGCAGCACCTCTGAAAAATAAATTTAATTTGAGTAATTATTTTTCACATTTTAAGATTACCTTAGCTGCAATGTTGTGAGGTTTACAGTAAATACAGTGTTCCAACACTTAATACCCACGAGCTGATATCAATGTAGCCCCAAAGTACTTACAAGAAGATGAAAGTTAATAAAAGAAGAAAGTGAAATATATCTATGTGAGTTCATGAATATGTAGAAAAAAAAAAAAAAAAAAAAAAAAAAAAACATTTAAACCAATTTGATTATTTCTGCTACCTTACAGCACCACTTCCCTTTTTCCTGCCAGGATTTCTGTGTCATGTGATTTAGTACTTCAGTAGTTTACAGTCCCACATGCTCTTCTAGGAGTCCCTAATGTATGTTTCAGAATTGTGAGTAGGATGCAGATCTGCCAATCTCATTAATTTACTTTCTAATGGTATTTTTATTAACAGTAGCCAGGTGCTATTATAGCTAGTAATGTCCTTATAAAAATGGGGGACTAAATATTCTTCCTGTTGCACTGATCCGTGTTTCTAAAATTATAATATGCATACCTATATTATTAAAAGAAGAAAAGCTTGCAGGCTGGTTCCATGTAGAGAAAACATTACCCTCGTCTACGAGATTCTTTTCAGCTTTAGAGATATTTCCTCTCTTTAAAATGTAAGATGGTTAGAATAAGTTCAAGCTCTTTTGCTTTAAAGAAGAGGTAGTATATAGTACCATGGCCCATCATGGAAGTATACATTCTCAGCAGTTATATTTAGATGACTTTGAGATGTCTGCTGTCATCTAACATATATAAAATTTGATTCTCTTTGGTCCAATGGATTGTCTTGGTTTTAGCTAGGAGAGGGTTAATTTTCCTCCCAGTAGCTGGTAGAGTGTTATGTTTTGGATTTAGGATGAGACTAATGTTGATAACACACTGATGTTTTACTTGTTGCAGAGCAGTGCTTACACTAAGCCAAGGACTTTTCAGCTTCTCTCTCTGTCCTGCCAGCGGGCAGGCTGGGGGTGCAGCAAGAGCTGGGAGGGGACAGACCCAGGACAGCTGACCCAAACTGGCCAAAGGGGTATTCCATACCATCTGACGTCATGCTAAACGATATATAGGGGTGGCTAGCCAGGATGGGGGGCCGGTTGCTTGGGAATAGACTGAGCATCGGTCAGCGGGTGGTGAGCAATTGTATTGTGCATCACTTGTTTTGTACATATTATTATTATAATTATTTTATTTTCCTGTCCTAATAAACTGTCCCTATCTCAACCCATAGATTTCAGTTTTTTTTCTCGTTTCTCTCCCCCATCCCAGAGAGGGAGGGGGGAGGGTGAGCGAACGGCTGTGTGGTGTTTAGCTGCCAGCCGGGTTAAACCACAACATGGATAAATAACAAAGCTTTTATTACCTTTGGCAGAAATAATAATAATAATAATAATAAAATGATTCAGTGTATACACAAACAAAATTCCAACTTTATTACATAGTGCTGGCTTTTGTTCTATAATAACACAAGCAGTATCAATCAGGGAAAATGATTCATAATTCTTTCTCACTCAGTTGAGTGAAGCTGTTGACTCTGATGAGGGTGGTGAGACCTTGCAAAGAGATCTAGACAAATTACAGATCTGGGAAATCACCAACAATATAAAGTTTAACAAGAGCAAGTGGGAGATTTGGTACCTGGGAAGGGGCTATACATATAGACTGGGGGATGAGATGCTGGAGAGCAGCCCAGCATAGAGGGATCTGGGTGTTTTGGTTGACAGCAAGCTCAACATGAGCCAGTTTTGGGTGACATAGTATAAGAAAAATATAAAACTGTTAGAGAGTGTCCAAAGGAGGAACATGAAGATGTTGAAAGGTGTGGAGGGGAAGACGTATGAAGACCATCTGAAGTCACTTGGATTGTTCAGCTTGGAAAAGAGAAGACTGAGGGGAGACCTCTTTGTAGTCTTCAACTTCTTCACAAGGGAAAGCAGAGGGGCAGGCGCTGATCTCTTCCCTCTGGTGACCAGAGATAGGACTTGAGGGAACAGCCTGAAGTTGTGACAGGGGTGGTTCAGGCTAGATTTCAGGAAAAACTTCAATGAGAGTGTGGACAGGCACTGGAACAGGCTCCCCCAGGAAGTGGTCATGGCACCAAGCTACGTTCCAGAAGCTTTTGGACAATGTTCTCAGGCACATGGTCTGATCCCCCTCACCTCTGCTTGTTTTATATGTTATCAGGATAAGGCATCAGTGTTACAGTAATCTTATAAATATGTATATATATATATTCACAAGGGCAAGATAATATACATGTGTAATCACTGGTGATTTTCCCTGAAGATTCCTTGACATTAACACTGCAAGTACATATCTGTAATGTAGTTTTGACTGTCTTTTCCCCACACAGGCTAGGGTTTATCCTTTCTTTTTTATATTTACTTCAGTATTTATTTTAAATATCATTACTTCTTTCCCATCTTTTCTAAAAATAACTTGAGAGATGAGAGTCGTACTAGAAGGAACTGATAAGGTCTTAATTATTTTCTTTGCCTTTTCAGTGACATATTGTAATGCTTTGTAACTTGGGAAAGCCTGAGCTCAGCCTAATGAGCCTCTTTATTAATGGAACTGTCTGGTTCTGATACCAATGAAAATTTTCACCATCGTTGGATTGTTATTCTTGTATGTTCAGCATATAATCATTTAGAAGAAAAGATAAAAGACAAGTAAAGTGTAAACAGAAGAAAAAAAAATGTGATACCAGAGCCATATTAAGGTAACATTAAGATAATATTGTGCTGTATTAGAAAAATGGAATGGCAGTTATAGATCATATTCCTTGTCTTTCATAAATAGTGATAATTTTCCTGCTTCTTAAAAAGAAATAGTAAGCACTGTTGTTATGTGAAATGATGGTATATGGTGTAGGCCTGTGTTTTTCTAGGATCACATTGTAGATTTTTTTCATGACATCACTTTATGGTTGAAGACTTGTTTTTAAAATATTTGATTCTATACTTATTTTAGAACGTAGATGTTCTGACTTTCGCAATTCTAATCTTCTTCAAAACATTATTTAACTACTTTTTCCCACATATTTTTCTTCCCATAGAGAATGTCCATCTGAACAGTGTTCATGTCATAGAATCATATCATGATAGAATATCCCAAGTTGGAAGAGACCTACAAAGATCATCAGTCCAACTCCTGGTTCCACACAGGAGCCAAGGACAGTCAAGCACTAATGTGGGACAGGTAACTAATTTCTGATCACCCCATTAAAGTTTTGAAGAAGAAACGGGATTTTCTGAAAACAGTTTAATTTTGAGCTATATTTCAAGCTAAGGACTTAGTGAGAATGTAGAAGTTTAAAGACATAAGAGACAAAGCAGAGAATGCAATGAAATAATTGTGTAAAACTTGTTTTAATTTTAATTAAAATTGTTTTAATAACAATAATAAAAAATAAAATTGTTTATTATGTTTCATTTAACAAAATAAATATCATGTTCTGATATTTTGCAGTCATTGTACCACATAGCCTTTGCTGATTATAGAAAGTTCTAATCATTAAACACATGCTAAGAGGCATATTTTGTATGCTTGCAGTGTCCCAGACATCTTCTTAGACTATGAAATGTGTTTATATTCTTTGGAAGACTGATCCCATATTTTTTGATCAATCACTTTAGTAATAGCAGTCATGATAATGTAGCCTATCCTGAAGAAGTTCATGCTCCAAATTGTTCTTGACAAGTGGATTTACATTCTCTCAGATTTAAGAATTGACAGAGTGGACTACTCATATGAACTATCTATGCTGGAATAAAAATTGAACACATAAGTGTGAATTTAACGGAAGCCAAAATACAAATTTGACCATATTACCATGAAGAGAAACATAGCATTCAAAGTACTAATATTTGCTTCAAAAGAGGAACTTAATAAAATCCATACATTCCTTTATCATGCTTAACCGGTATCATTAGTTTTATAAGTAGATTGACAAAGCAATATTTACAGCATTACAAGTAACCATACAATTTCCTGCCACTATTCATATCAGATTATCTATTATATATGTTTATTGAAAGGGATTTTAAATATACTACTTCGTTCACAATTAATTAACCTATCTTCACTGAGAACATCATTTATCAAGACCAACCTATTTCAATGAGATGTGTATATCTTCTGTAGTATGGATGGAGCCAAAAACAGTCCTGTTTTCACATTCAGAATGGTTTTGGTTTTTGCTCTTACTGACCTAACAGAAATAAAATCATCCTTCTCTACTAACACCAGAAGAGTGTGGATGTCTATTATTCTATATGATGTATAAGAGAAGTACCCCTATATACTTTTATATATAACAGAGCACATCCACAGGAAAACCATGAAGACAGGCAGAGTGCTGGAGCACCTCTCCAATAAAGAGAGAGCCTGAGAAAGCTGGAGTTACTTAGCCCAGCAAAGAGGCTTTAGGCAGACCTTACATCAGTTTTCCAGCTCTTAAAGGGGTCCTAAAGGAAAGATGGGGAGGGAGTTTTTCTCAGGATGTGTTGTGATAGGCCAAGGATAATAGTTTTAAATTATAAGAGGGTAAGTCTAGATTAGATATTAGGAGAAAATCTTCACTATGAAGGTGGTGAGGCACTGGAACAGGTTGCCCATAAAAGTTGTGGATGCCCCATCCCTGGAAGTGTTGAAGGCTGGGTTGGATGGAGCTTTGAGCAACCTGGTCTACTGGGAGGTGTTCCTGCCTATGTCAGGGGGGGTTGGAACTAGATGATCTTTAAGGTCTTTTCCAACACAAACCATATGTTTCTATGATTCGATGATTCTAAATATGACAATTCTGAAGAATAGCCATAAAAAAAGGATGTGGAAGATATACAGATAAAGGGTCTTCCCCAATAAATTTACCATTTGTTAGTGATGTTTATATCTGGAAGAGGAATGAGATATATACTCCTTCCCTTTCACAAACTTGTGCCCATAGTCTAAGGACCCAGATTGATTTATTTATTTATTTATTTATTTTCAGTCTGAATAGAGTCAGATTGTAAATGGGTTAAAGAGGGCTGTCATGATTACACATCCACATATGTCTTCAATATATTTCTTCCTCAACATTAACAAAATGATTTATAACTTGTTCCTAAAGTTAGGGTATTATTCAGTACTGTTCTCTAGCACCAAATGTTAGAAAAATAGTCTGTAAAAATGTAGCAGTTACAGAGAGGGTGTTAGAAGACATTTTACTTCTTATCAACAAAAATAACTCAGTGTCGAATGTGAATAATTTTTAAAATAACACTTTAATAAGTGACTTCTACTGAATGTCACACAAAAGAACAAATGAAGCAGATGAAGATCTATTGCAAAGACTCACATGTATTTGACTAGAAAGATGACAGTGAAAATGCAGAGAATTAAGGAATCCAAACAACTTAGGCTGAGAGAAGATGAATGAATGGACAAAGATCAATAATGTCAAAATCTCCTAAGCTGTCAAGCACCAGCAAAGAATTGATTGATCCTCAGCCTGAACTAATTAAATTGTCATTGGTCACCTATAACACTCCAGTTTCAATACTGTGTAGATTTCTAAAACAAGCCTTGATCTTTGCAGAGATGGTAGATCAGAGATGATCTTTAAAGAGATGGTAGCATGATTCAATTAAGTACTCAGCTGTCTGCAGGACTTAATTTTTCCTGTGAAGGTAGGTTTACAGCAAGCTTTCAGCTTTATTCCTAATCACCATTCATAGCCTTTTATTCTTTTCACACTACACTAAAGGTTTATTAAAAACAAAAACATGAAAACGGAGCTAATTCTAATACTGTTGTTCTTAATTGTCAGTTTACTTTACTGGCAGCCAAAGGTTTTCTCATTTGTTTGCCTTCTTTACTTGAGCCAAAATTAATACAATATTCATTAAATTTGTATCTCACTACATTCTCATTGACATGAGTTAAAGCTGTAAAATGCACTCATTATATATAATATATATATACATATATATATATGTATATATATATATATATATATTTTTTTTTTTTCCAGAATCTCTTCTTACTTATAAGTATGTTGAGATACACTTTTTATTTCCGATGATTCCTGGAGGTGATGTCTAAGTCAGATTATTTTTGTTTGAATGCTCATTCCAAATGAAATTGTATGGGTTTGCAAAGCTGCATAAGACGTTTAGGTCCCTTTATGTTAGTTACAGTTTTGTTATTGGCCAGATGTCTAGGAAGACTTATTGACATCAAAACCCTGTATTATGAGGATGAAAATACTTGCTTTAAAAAAACTTAGAATCACTAAAGGGCACCAATAGCATATCCAAGTTAAGTTAGTCAAGAGAAAGTGCTTCACTATGTATATTTCTAATCAGAGTCTTCAGAAATATTCAGTAGAATCAGTCTTCTCCATACAATCAGTATGGGACGCAGGGATTTTCTCTGAGAGTGTTCCAAGTATGAAAATGCTGAATATAAAGAAAATTAGAGTTTTTTTTTTTTTTTTTTTTTTTTTTGACTGCTATTATTGTATGTGGAACTCGTGTCAGATATAAGATTCCTAGTCAAGTTCTTTAGATACATCTAGTGAGAGCATATCTTATTTATTTAACCTCTGTATTAGTTTTAGGTGTAAGTGAAGTATAGAGCACTTTCATACTCCTGACATTTCAAATAATGTTCAAAATTATGTACTAATGAAAATAAAAATATGAAGAAATTCAATATATGTTTAGTGAGATCAAGATTACAGTGCATGAGTTTAAGTGTAACAAGACATATGGCTTGAATTTGAACTGAAATTACTGGTATGCCTTGAATGCATCCAAATTCAGAGGGGTTAGGATATATCTGCCCAAATTTAGATGTTTAAAGCATAATTTCAATACCAGAATTATTCAGCCTAGGTTACCTATATAGTTACTGGAGGTATTTGGGCATATTTACAACACAATTTATCCTGTTTTTAAGAGGGTGTTTAAAGCAGGTAGACTGAATCACAATGTAAGATTTAATATTTTTTCTGCATTTTTTAGGAAAGGAGCCTAGATGTAGATGTCTGTGTAGAATATTCTAACAGTTAAATTAGAAGAATCCCACCCAAGACAATAGTCAATGAGTTTCAATATAACTGTCTTATTTTCCCTTTCAGAGTTCTTTCTTACTTTTCTTTTCTTAACCTTTCTCTCTCTCTCTCTCTCTTTCTCTCTCTCTCTTTTTTTTTTTTTTGTGGGGGGGGGGGGGCGGGGTTAGAAATTTTTTTGTTTGTTTTCCTTAATTGAGATTCTTAGATATCATATCATTATTATGTACAATTAAATGCTTTTGCAGTTCTCCTACCTACAGTATAAAAAAAGATGGAGGCCCCATTATACTATATACAAATAAAGTTTTAAAAGTGTATTTTTCCAAAGTTTTTATTCTAATATATTAAATTGAGTGCATTCTGTTGAATTTTGTCTTTAAAACTCAATTATATTAATAAAACATTTATTTCCAAGATAAAAATGTGAGTTACACTTGAAGTCAGTAAAGATTTCTACCCTGATGTTTAAAATTGTTTAAAATAGGACTTCTATAACAGAAAGCGTAAGAAATAAACTGAATCATCAGTTCAGATATATATTGGGAAATGTATAATTTAAAAACATTTCTGGAATCAGAGCTATGAATAGGGTTTGCTATCTCTCTCAATTATCTTTCAGAAGAAAGAAGATCTAAGTATGACAATTTTACATGAAAATGTCTTACATATTCTGAAAGTTTAAAACAACTAAGGCTAGCATGTGTTTGCTTTGAGATTATAGTGCTTAAAAATACATTTTGATACACATACAGAGACCTTAATGACTACATGAAGTATCTATTCCAAAACAGATATACAACTTGACACCTGACATGTCAATGTCCATAATATTAAGTATTACTTTCATTTATTTTTTCTTCTATTTTTACACTCTTAGTGGAAATGACCTTTTCTTCCCTAAAATTAGTAAAATAAAATAATGCTTCAGAAAAATGTCCTTACTAGAATTAATACAAAATACTTCAATCTAAATTCACACCACTGAGATATAATTATTGGATTATCTTTCTTAAAAATGAAACCATGTTTTTTTATCACCTACATATTTTTCTTCATTTTTTTGCATGATTATTATTATTTTTAATATTTTAAAGCAAGTTTTAGGTATTAACAGTTTTCTTATTTGACAGAAAAGAATGAGCTGCAATTTAATACACTTTACATAGCTGTAAGAGGCCTTATAAAGAAATGAAACTGTTAATGTTCAGAAAAAAAAAAAAAAAAAAAAAAAAAATCCTATAAAAGAGATCCTCATATCCTATTCTCAATCCATACCCCTCTTTTATCTAATGATTTTGAGAATGATTAATTCTTTTTATTTTATTTTATTTTTTTGATTTGGATGAATAATTAATTTAATTACACTTTTAACAGAATCTATCATAAGGTATGTTCAAAAATGTATGTCTGAGGAACTACATTAACATCTTTTAAAGAGAATTCCTAGTGACCAGCCAATCTGAGTATGCTCTGTCGTCCTAGATATTTTACAAGTGGTATACCAGTCTTGAGAAATATAAATATGATAACATATGCATTTTGAGTTAACTTTTCTGCTTGCCTTTTTATTATGTTTTGTGATAAGGAATCTTGATTAGAAAATTAATCATGTTGCCAAGACTTATGACTCTTTTTTAATGATGTTAAAACAGTGTTAAAAATGGCAGTGCTTAACAGTCTAATAAAACAGTTACCACTGTCACACATTTTCCTTTGGTTCCCAGTGCTCTACATATATTTTAGAATTAAGAAATTATTTATATTTTCTTTTTACCTACACCAGAAACCCAAAATGTGTTTAACAACACTTGAAATATATATATATATATATATATTTTCCAGATCTACTAGTCTCTTTTATTTCCTCCTAAAAGAAAATAATTGCTTTTAAAGCCACCAATATTCCAATATCTGATCATGAAAATACGTGAAGCTGAAAATAAGAGCTTGATTTGGTTGCCTGAATTTGTTGCTTAATGCTAGGTAAGGTACCTTAGGGTACAACACTCTACAGCCAGTGGTCCAGAAAAGTGCAAATCTCAGTTAAGTCACATCATATGTGACAGTTGTAAATGTCTTGCAAATTTTTAGTGCCTGTACTGGGTCTGGCTGGGATGTTAACTTTCCCTGCAGCAGCCCATACAGTGCTGCGTTCTGCACCTGTAGCTAGAACAGCCGTGGTATCACACTGGTGTTGTGTCTGCTGCTGAGAAGTGCTGGCTCAGCATCAGGACTTTCTCTAACCTTCCTAGGGGTTGGGCAAAAAAAGTGAGAAAGAAACATCAGCAGGGCAGCTGACCTCAACCAACCAAAGGGATATGCCATACCATATGATGTCACACGCAACAATAAAAGGAAGAAGAGGCGAGGGCTGGGCTCTCATTGCAAAAATATCTGTCCTCCTCCCGAACACCGGCTACGTGCGTTGAGGCCCTGCTTCAAGGACGTGGTCAAGCATCGCTCATTTGTGGGAAGGAGAGAGTAATTTCTTTCTTCTGCACTTCCATAGAGCCTTTACTTGTTTTGTTTTGTTATTCCCTCTCCCCCTCCCTTTTCCCCTTTCCCCTTTTTCCCTTTAGTTGAATTGTTTAATTAATAATAATATTTCCTTAATAATATTTTTTCTCTTTAATTAAATTATCCTTATCTCAACCCGTGAGTTCTTTTTCCTTTACTTCTTCCCCTCCTCATCTGAGGAGGGGGAGTGAGAGAGTGATTGGGGTGTTCAGCTGCCTAGCATGGTAAAATCACCACAGTGCCTCAACTGGTAATAGATGTAGTTTCTCTGGATAGCTGAGTTAAGATAGGAAGTATACTGAGAAAGCACCAAAATGGAAAAAAAAAAAAAAAAGAAAATTATTATTATTTTTTTAAATGTTATGTTAGAGCAAAGTCAAAACAAACAACTTCATTGACTTTCTCTATGTTTGCATGAAAGCAAAATCTACATGAAATAAATCTTTGATTTTCCATGCTTAAAAACCTCCATTACACCAAAGAAAATTTGGCAATTAAATATGAAATTCAATCTAAACCGAGACATGAAAACTATATGTACAGTATCTGTGAAAGACTCTTTGAAGATTTTCATTGCCATGATAGGGTACCCTTTTGAAATAACAGAAATGATTTGTTACTTAGCTGAAAATCTTACACTAGAATAAAAGTGAGGTGTATTTTTTTCACTGAGCTTCTGCTATTAAAAGTACATGGTCATTTGTAGAAAATGTACCTCTCTCTATCATATAGGATAAAAAGCATGTTTCAGACTTGTCCAAGATATAAAAGAAGTTAGTTTCCTTGAATTTTCTTGACCTCTCTTTCACTTTCCCCTTTTTATTGTCCTGTCTCTGTTAGACTTTCTCTGCTGAAAAATGACAATGGCACATCTGAAACCAAATTGCAAGTCTGACAGTAGGGAAGAAATGGACACAGAAGCAAAATCATTTCTGTAAATACACTTGAACTTTTCAGCATAAAAGAATCTAACTGTTGCTTGACAATTTTCTTCTTTTCCCTTTCTGTCCTCTGTGTTCAACTTTCTCTTTGTTATGTTAACACCGAAAAATTTTGAAATGCATTAAGACATAAAAGTAAATTGGAAGCACTTAGCCATTGTTATGTTTGAAAACTGTCTTCTGAACTCTAAGCAGAAACTGATGTTCAAAGGATAATAATGGGATTTAAGCTAGTTTGAAACTAATGAACAATATATTCTTCTGATAAAATGTTTTAAGGGAGGGGGTGGGATTTAGTGAGGAATTAATAAGGTGATGATCAGAAATAGAAAGGAACATAAATTTAGACACAAATTTGATCCTGAAAACCCCTCTCACCAGCTGTTTCAATAGGTGTCATGGGGAGCTTTTTAAAAAAAATAAAAAATAAATCTTATTGTTCCTAGACGAATGGAAGATCTATTTTGGATCATATATAGAAATGTGTTGCTTGATTAGAAGAAGCAGATTGGTGCTTTTCTTATGCCTATTTCTCTTTGAACCATCACAGACTGCAGGAGAGATGAATCTCATTGAACATCTAAGCCAGTACCTAATTTAAACTGGTTGTCAATAGTGATTTGTCCCTTCCTAAGCAAAACGTCAGACATAATCAGGATGAACCTTCCTTTCAGGTTTTAACTTTTATTTACAAACTGTAGAGAAACAATGAACTAGGTACTAAAGATAAATTACAGAACTTGGGTAGAAACAAACCACACTGCAGCTGAAGGTACATATATACTTTGTGGTGTATAGAAGATTTCAATTTGTACGAAATTATGCTAGACACCATTAATGTAATGTTTTCCCCACAAAGATAACTCTTCCCTGGCCTGGCCTTCCCTTCCATGGCTTTGTCTTGCCTGGCCTTGCCTTGACTGGTCTTCCCTTGCCTTGCCTTCCCTGGCCTGGCCTTCCCTTCCCTGGCCTTCCCTGGCCTTCCCT
>NC_048893.1:168107920-168115005 GCF_011077185.1 Oxyura jamaicensis
CCATCTTTAATGAAATACGCTTCATGTTGATGAGTTTTCATCTTCCGTAACCTGGAATCATGAAGCGTATTTCATTAAAGATGGATTCCAGGTTACGGAAGATGAAAACTCATCAACATTATCCTATGTGTAAATTTTAAAAAATATGTTATGCATTTTAAGAAGGTTATCTTAGCACCTTAGCATCACCATAAAGGATACTTAGCATGGGGAAGGTAAAAGACTGATTAAAATAAAATAAAATAGAATCTCTAGGAAAAATGGATATATAAAATGGATGTAAAAGGAAAACTATTTATAGGCACTTTTTAGAAGGGGTGACTTCTGCGCTCCATGTTTTTATTATTATTAATAGTAATTATTATTATTATTTTAATCTAATAACTATTAATATAAAATACCTAAACTTAACTCTGTACGTAGCTTCTGAGCCCTCAGAAGCAAAATTGCTCTTTTTTGCTTATTTTCTATTATACCATTTTTAATTTAAGAATAAACAATTTTTTAAAATAGTCAATGCCCCAAGCTGTGAGATAAATTGCTGTTTTTTATTATTGTTATTATTATTGTAATTGGGAACAAATGTCAGAAATTGCCCATCTCCTTCCTTATCATTGCCATTTGGTGTAGTATTGTTCATTCAAATACTGTGTCTTACTGTGTATTAAGACATTCAAATAAAGATTTGAGCCTGTTTTTTTTTTTTTTTTTTTTTTTTTTTTATGTTTAATTTTAGGCACTTAAAGTACAATTTACATTGGAAGCTTATTTATCCTACATTCTGAATAGTCACTAGAGAAACAGATCATTTATTTTCATCTAGTTCAAATGCCTCAGTTGCTCACTGGAGACTTGATTTCTCTCATTTCTTTTAACTACATATAGAGGTGACTAATCCTCTATGTATATAATATCAATATAATATCTATATATATAGTTTAAGTTATTTATGACTCCTGGCCTAGCAGTTATTATATGATGTCAGTTACCTGCTACATGCAATCCTAACAAAACCTTGCAGTATCTGGAAGATTGTTTGTGAGCCCACAGGCAAAATCATAATGAAGGTCACAGATTTGAAAGTTACTTTATTGTGGTATAACTATATTATTAATAATCTCCCATTCATGAGCATTACAGTTTTGTCTGGGATAGAGTTATTTTTTCTTCATAGAGGCTCATTTGATATTATGTTTTCAATTTTTTTTAAAATGAAAATAGTAGTGATAATACACCAATGTTTTAGTTGTTGCAGAGTTGCACTGAGTCAAGGACTTTTGTCCTTCTCATGCTTCTGTGCCAACAAAAGGGTCTTACCATGCACCATAAGCTGTGGGGTGACACGGATAGCATGTCTGACCCAAACTAACAAAAAGGATATCTCATACCACAACTATGATGTCATACTTGGCAATAAAATTTGGAGTAAAGAAGTAGGATGGGGAGGGAGGAGGAATGTCCAGATAAATGACATTTGTCTTCTTGAGAAACCATTATATGTGATAAGCCCTTTTTTTTTTCCTGGAAACGGCTGAACATTTGCCTGCCAACTGCAAGTAGTAAGTGTAGTAAGTGAATGAAAAATAAATGAATTCCTTTTTTTTTTTTTTTTTTTTTTTTCTTTTTCTTTTGACTTGTTTGTGTGTACAGCTTCTGCTTCACCTGCTTCACCTAGTAAAATGCCTTTATCTCAACCCATAAGTTCTCAGATTTTTGCCTTTCAAATTCTCTCATCTCATTTCAGGAGATTAATCAAGTGTCTGTGTGGTATTTAGTGTTCTACCGGGGTTAAACCACAACAGTGGGCCAGATAAATTTGTATTACACTGATATGGGCCTAGAGAATGCATACAGAGTCCCTAAAGGAGCTAGGCTTTCTTAGATTGAAAAAAGGAAACAAATCATGGTAAAATAGCTGCCTCCAGTAGCTGAAGGGAAGCTATGAAGACAGTAAAGTCAAACTCTTCCCAATAGACAATATATGAAGAGAAAACAAATACATGAGCTAAGAAACACTGCAGATTTTCAAGACACAGCTGAAAAGATCAAGACTGACCCACCAGATGTACTACAGAAATCCCTATTTCAGTGCTGGAATACTGGATTACATGGACCACCAGATCCAACCTCCAACAATGCTGTGGCTCTCTGCCTGTATGATAATTCCACAAATTAAAGCAACGGACTATGTTTGTTTGCTTTTGTTGTTGTTGTTCTTGTTTTTCAGTTCTCTAGGATTTATATGATGTTTGTTTCATCTTCTCTGAGGTATCTGGTTGTGATTAATATTATAATAATTATATTGTAATAATTATAATATCAGCAACCTGCCACTTGAGTTAGAATTTTAGCCTTCAACTGAGTCTAAAACCTCAAAATGATATGTCAAAGCAGTTCTGAATCTTTTTGAAAGACTCTATGTTGCTTCATGTAATTAATTATTGTTGCAGCCTCATAACCATAGACTTTATTTTTGCCTTTTTTTTTATCATTTATGCTTACATCTATTCATGTTACTCTAACAGTAAAATTTCTAGAAAACAGAAAGGATCGATTTCTTTCATATGTAATTTTGCCCATATTTTCAACTGAAAAATGTGTTCAGAAGTATACTTCTTTGTCTACTTTGCACTATTTGTATAGGAAAACTATTTTCACAAGCATAAATCAGTGTTTTTTTTTTTCTTTTTTTTTATTTTTTTTCTTTTTTTTCTTTTTTTTTTTTTTGTTTCTCAGGGCCAATAGCTGATCAGTTATTAACTCCATATATGTGCAAATGGTTATGTGAAAAGAAATATGAGTTGTAATTTCCAAATATACCTGTTAATAACCTTAGTATTCTGATACTCAGATTCTCAGTAAATGGAATTTATTGATCTTGGTATAAATAGTAATGAGTGAAAATAAGCATGTGAGGTCTAATTCAGCTCTGATAAGAATAGTGGAACT
Source organism: Oxyura jamaicensis (assembly GCF_011077185.1). Lineage (NCBI taxonomy): Eukaryota > Metazoa > Chordata > Aves > Anseriformes > Anatidae > Oxyura > Oxyura jamaicensis. The sequence continues at coordinate 168,110,870 of NC_048893.1, forward strand.
TCAAGCCACTCAACAACAGAAATGTAAAGACAAATAATCAGGAGGGATGACAGAAATGTAGAAATGATCTTGTTATACTGAGCATTTTTTTTCTACACAGTTTGGATTAGATTTGTTTCTCATAATGTTCTCTATACCAATTTACTGCAACATCATTTTTAGAATTTGCTTACAAAATCAGTTTCCAGTAAAAAATGTCATTTTAACTGTCCTTTTGATAAAGATTTCAGAATTGACAAATTCATAATAAAGATGATAAAATATAGAGTTTTAGTAAAATGTACTGCAATTCAACCATATTCTACCAAAATGCATTTTGTTAGGAATAGATTCATTTTCAAAGATTAAAAAAAAAAAATAAGTAAATCAAAAAATCAGACTACTCGTGTACAACTCTTTGTCTCTTTTTTTTTTTTTTTTTGCACACAGGAATAAAAGATTATAAGGCATACTGAAGTCTTTGGGGATTTTTTAAAGAAGTCTCTGCACCCCTTGTAAACTCATATGTACTAGAATGGAACGTGTATGGGGATTCTGCTGGAAGACAGCATCATTATACTTAATGCAAGGACTTGAGGATTTAAATGTTGGAATATTTTATCAAGATTTTTAACATTTATTACATTATATGTAATACCTATATTATTTTGTATTTAACAAACCTCTTTAATTCATCCCTTTATTTTTATTTTCTCTTCTTTTTTTTTTTTTTTTTTTTCCTACCACTCTGGTGCAATTACCTTTTACCAGTTGCTCTAGCTGATTATGACTATAGCATTCATTATATGACTATAGCATTCTAGCATTATGGCTGTAAAATTCATTATATTTCTTTATTAAATTGCTGAGTTGTTCAAAATATTTGCTGTTAATTTTAAATACCTTTTCAATTCATTGAACATTCTAGAGGAGTTAACGTATTTGTGAGATTTTTTTTTCCTTAACATAAACAGTAGATTTGCTGCAAATTTGCTGCAACATATATTGATCCTGTCCAATTAACATGTAGCACTAGCTGCACAGTGTTAATGATTGTCATATTTGAACTTCTCTGAAAAGATAATGATGTTTACAATTTCAGCTACAGAAGAAAACCTGTAGGGTATTGGTTATCTGACCCACAGTACTTTAAGATCTAACAAATACACGCACCACAAAAATCAGAAGTATAGCTAAGAGATCTTGGTTTTGTTGCTTTGAATTTTCTGTTTTCTGTATAATTCATAATGATTGCACTACAACCTGTGGAAGGTCTCTATTTCACAAAGAAAACATCATAGACATGTTCTGAATTCTTTGGAACCTCATTATGTATAGCATGTATAAAACATAAACCGGTAAAATGGTTTGATAATAGAAATCCTGCTTCAGTTAACATGCTAGGAAAAAAATAAGTATGTATTCAAAAGCTAGGTATTTTGATATTTGATATAAGTAATTTAACTTACTCTATTGAGCTTAGTGACCGTTTCCCAGAAAGAATCTGTCTGGAAATTCTGTCTGACAGAATCATTATACGTGAGGTGTTTATAAACAAATATAATTTTTGCATTTGCTGATAGAATTTCACATTTTAGGTTTATTAAATTTCAGGAGTGGTTATTTGGGTTATCTTTTGCATAATAAGTAGCGAAAATATGATTAATCTTCTAAAAGCTATCAGTGCATCAATAATACAACAGCTATCAAGCTACCAAGATATCAACACTGTACATGGATCAAGTAGATATAGAAGATCTCTGAACATATCAAAATTAAATCACTGCATTACTCACTCATGTTTTATCTCTTTTTCTTATATGTAATATATAATTATATATTTCCTCTGGGTGGACTTATCCCTTTCCACCCTCATTCATGAGTTCATGATTTAAAGATCACTGCAAGTCACATAACCAGAAACCAGAGAACCTAGGCTATGTTAAGAATTTGAACATGTAAACATGTACTGGATCTGGCTGGGATGTTAAATTTCCCTGCAGCAGCCCATACAGTACTGCACTCTGCACTTGTAGCTAGAACAGCAGTAGTATCACACCAGTGTTGTGTCTGCTGCTGAGAAGTGCTGGCACAGCATCAGGACTTTCTCTAACCCTCCTAGGAGGTGGGCAAAAAAGTGAGAAAGAAACATCAGCAGGGCAGCTGACCTAAACCAACCAAAGGGATATTCCATACCATATGATGTCACACTCAGCAATAAAAGGTGGAAAAAGGAAGAAGAGGGAGGGGTGGGCACCCGTTGCGAAAACGTCTGTCCTCCTCCTCCGTGTGTTGAGGCCTTGCTTCAAGGTTGTGGTCAAGCATTTGTGGGACGTAGAGAGTAATTTATTTCCTCTGCACTTTCACACAGCCTTTACTATTTTATTTTTTTTTTTTTTTTTTATTTTATTTTTATTTATTTATTTATTCCCTTTTCCCTTCCCTTTTTCCCTTTTCCTTTTTTCTCTTTAGTTGAATTGTTTAATTAATAATATTTCCTTAATAATATTTTTTTTTCTCTTTAATCAAATTATCCTTATCTCCACCCATGAGTTGTTCTTTCCATAACTTCTTCCCCTCCTCATCTGAGGAGGGGGAGTGAGAGAGCGATTGTGGTGTTCAGCTGCCTAGCACGGTAAAACCACCACAGACCTGTAGAGGCTTATTTTATATAGCCATATAGCATATTCATATGGGGGAACTGAGATCCTAAACTTCTTTTTTACCAATATTACTACTTACCACGAAGTTTGTAACATACATTCCCACTTAAACTAAAACTAATTTGTAGTTCAGAGATAACAAGGAAGGAAGAAAGGAAGGAAGGAGGGAAGGAAGGAGGGAAGGTAGGAGGGAAGGAAAAATGGGAGGGAAACATGTAGAAAGGGGGAAAAAATGTTGAAATGCAAGCCACTTTTTTTCAATGGCTCCCTATGAGTCTTACTGTAATGGAAGGTGATGTTTCATTTTTACTGTGCACAACTTTCATTTGACTGATCTTTTAAAATCAATTGGCTATTTCACAAAGTTCTTTAAAGAGGAAATGAGCATTTAAAATTCATAACCTTATTTTATTCAATGGGGAAATCATTACAGTTCTAGGGAACAGCCACACCCCTCAGTATATTCTTGAAATAAGAGTGATTTCCATTATCTTTCACGTTTCCTTTTTTTGTGAACACTAATACTCTGCACTGAAATGAAAATCAAAGCAGAATATATTAATGAAAATTTACTTATTAAACAAATATTTTGAAGACCAAGAAACTTAAAGCTAGGGTATTAAATGTCCATTAATTCCTCGTTAGTTTCTATTTTAATGCTAAGTGAATATTAACTAAAAATAAATAAATAAATACATAAAATATTTTATTTCAAATTGCAATTAAAAATCTTCCTTATAAGCCTCTGTTGGGGTTTTCTTTCAAACAAGGAAACCAATGCTATTATGTATAAGACTCAGATAGTCTGGCTGATGGAAAGAAAAAAGGTGTAACAAACCATATTTTCATTCAATCTGACTATTAAAATTCTTTTTGATAAAAGCACATATGCAATTTCATTATATTGGAGGCCATATACAAAATGACAGGTTTGAGTTATCCCTATGTGCATGTATAACAGGGATCTAAATAAGATTTATACTCCCATCTCTGATTATAGTTATGTTGGGTCCTTATATTGGTCCATAACTATCAGGAAGATCTGTTTTAGAAACAACTTAAAAATAATAATAAAGGAAGATGTGTTGCACATTCAAATGAGATGTTGATTTAGTCTTTATTTGTCGCTTCCTTTAGTATTTTGTCCTTGGATTCTGTTACTGCCATTTCCACAATCAACAGGGGACATACCCAGAGTCCAGAAATAAAAAAAAAAACTCTTCTTGCAAGCAGTCAGTCCTGAGGTTAAAATATCACATGCGGCACTTTTATTTAACTGCATATAATGTCAAACCATGGCTAATAAATTTTTGGTAATGCTTTTGTATAGTAAAAATGATAGCCACGTAAATGAAAAAATAGGCATTTGGCCAGACCTCCAAGGTATTGCACTAAGTGTGGTTAAACACAGATTTTCTGTACTTCAAATGTGACATTTAACATACAAAACATAGGGAAAAAAAAAAAAAAAAAAAAAAAAAAAAAAAAAAAAAA
>NC_048893.1:168115105-168119912 GCF_011077185.1 Oxyura jamaicensis
AAAAAAAAAAAAAAAAAAAAAAAAAAAAAAAAAAAAAAAAGTCATGATGTCATTGGTAGCTTTGTTTTGCAGTATGAAGTTAGGCAGGAAAGTATGTAATTATCATCTGCAAATTCTCTAAAAGCCATTTACAGATTCAGCACAAGCTTTTTGGGTTTTATTTTTTTATTTTTTTATTTTTTTTTCCTTTGGTTTGTTTATTTTCTTATTGATGAGGTCTGTTTCTGAGAATATAAGTTATGATACTATAAGAGGGAAGGGAACACTGACTATAGAAATCTGGGAGCTGGAATTATTATCCACCCACTATTCACATCCTGCTTAGTAAATACATTTTAGATTATAAGTCATTTATAGATGTGATTCTGTTCTTGCAGCCACTGCATATAAATCCCCCTTTCATCTGGTGTCTAGTGCTGGACTAGATGTACAGTATTAATGGACCTGGATTCTTATTACATTTATATGTAATTTAGCTTCTTTATTTGTGAATTATGTTGTAACCTAGTTAATTGTTTTGTTCTAAATCTAGTGTGATTCATAATTTGCAAGGGGTTATTGCTGTGGGAAGATAGCGGATTTAAGATATTAATTAGATATCTGTTATTTTGCTAGACATTTTCTTGTCTTTCATATTAAGTACAATGACATAGTTCTGTAAGAAAGATTTTGAAGAAGATGTACTAACTCAGAAATATTATTTTTCATACCTTTGTAGCTTCCTTTGGGGAATACTTTAGGAATACTTGGGGAATACTTTTAGCAGAAGTTGGGGAAACATTGCAATGCCTGAGGAATAATCAATTTTCCCAATTTAATTATGCATTCTTATGACTATTATACTATTACTATTACTTATGACTATTATAATATACTATTACTACAGCCTTGATGTAGATTCAGTACAATACTTAAGATTAGACAACAACTAGACAGTAATATCTGAGCATAAGTACAAGTATATCCAAACAAATATTCTTAATTGGGTGGTGTGTGTGAAATAATTTGTTGTCCCACACAAAAACATACCAGGGTGTATGTAACAGTTTAATAGTGTATCATGTGTCAGTGTTTATATCTCGATCCTTTTAGTGTAAAGTCTAGTGTATAATTGTTTGTTGGCATGGTATAGTCCAATTATTCTGAAAAAAAAAAAAAAAAAAAAAAAAAATCCCAGTTATTTGGTATCATAGTATTCAAATAAAGGAAAAAAAAAATATATATATGTTTGGACCAATATGATTTTTATTAGAGAGTGTCTGGTTAAGTCAAAAGAGAAAACAAAAACCAGGCAGTATTTTTGTTGCATCATAAATATTTACTAAAAGCTAAAAATAATCTTCTTTTAAGAAGTCTTACTGGACATTAGAATAAGACTAAAAATTACAGCCAAAAAAAAAAATAAAAAATAAAAATAAAAAAGAGGTAAAAAAATGTCCCCTTTCTTTCCCTTTTGGTGTGATGAATAACTATTAATTCACGACTCTTTGGGGATTTTTAGATCGCATGTAATTTTACAGTCCTTAAAGATATCTTCATGTAAGAGTTTATAAGAGGTCTGAATTCCAGCAGTTAATATATTTCTATATACATCCTTTTCACAACTAATTGCCACTTTTTGTTCATATCATGGAATGTTTATTCTAAAGGTAAGAAAACTAAGAAGACTTTGATAATGCTTAGAAAGTGTGCCAGTCATTTTTACCTGGTAAGCAATGGTAGAACAAGACAGAATGGCAAAAAGCTGCACCAGGGGAGGTTCAGACTAGCTATTAGAAAAAAAAAAAAAAAAAATCTTAACTTGGAGAGTGGTCAAACACCGCAGGGTTTCCTACAGAGGTGTTTGATGCCCTGTTCCTGTTAGTATTCAAGAGGCATTTGGACAACGCCCTCAATGCTTTAACATTTGATTAGTCCTAAAGTGGTCAGCCTAACCCAATCTAAAGACAGTCTGTAATCTGTGGCTATAAGTCTAACTGGCCTATTTCTTGCTGTCAACATAGACTACGTAGACTTCACAGTTTTTTGTTCGTTTTTTTTTTGTTTGTTTGTTTGTTTGTTTTTCTTGTGTGTGTGTTGGTTTTGTTTTCACCACAAAAGATGGAAAATAAAGCTCATTCATGTAAGACCAGCATAAAGTTGAATATAACTCTACAATTCAGTTTAAAAGATAAATCAAATAAATATTAAAGTGAGAGTTTGTATGTATTTTAAAAATAAAAATGAAAAAATGAAAAATCTCAGTACATTATCTCACAGATGCAGAATGATGCAGAATGATTTTCTTCCATTTAATTAAAATCAATTTTGATGTTAGGAGTAATTATGCTCAGGTTGTGAAGAAAGACATGTCAGGAGAAATAAGGATTTGTGATTTCATCTAGTTAATTGCTGTGTACAGTAAAAACACCTCTCAAGGAGTCATTCACTTCCTGTTTCACTAAAGCCCAGTGCCACAGCAAGTTGTCAGGGAGTAAACAAGGAAAAAGAAAGATTGAAACTAGACCATTAACTCAACAGCTTGACTCTTTTAACATGTTGATTCCGTACAGGAATAAAATTGAATAGATAAGTTTTACAATTCTCACTTTTCCCATTCTCTAGCCCATGCTCCGTCTCTCTCTTTTTCTCTTTTTGGATTTGTGACAAAAAGAGAATTAACTGAAGTAAAAAAATATATTGAAAAATTAGTAGTTGTTTCCAAAATCCCAGCAGGCTGAAAACCCCCCTGACTCACAACCTGACTCACTGCATTGTAACATGCCTTGCTCCCTTATAAATTGAGAAAAGGTGCAAGAAAAGGCATTTCATAGTCTTGTCTTGTGATAAACATAAAAATGTAAAACATGACCAACTATCTCTCTTGCAAGGATGCAAAGTTTTATTTATTTATTTATTTATTTATTTATTTATTTATTTTCAGTTTAGAGATGCTGAATAATAGCAAAGTCTCTGATTATTGACAGATATACTTTTTATGTCTACTTCTATGTTCCTCTTCCTCCTTTCCAAAGTTAATACCAAAGACAGATTACACAGAATAGTATTCTGCTTTGATGAAGAAGTGACTCCTGTTTAAAAGCCTAAACTGCTCATACTAGTAAAATATTTCTGCTCATTATTTTCTTGTGCCACATGAGATCATTGACAAAGGCTGAATCAAGGCCACCAAAATCTATTTCATTTTTGACCTTTATGTCCTACAGGCTACTGTGATTTTCATTCATTTATAGAATTTCTAGAGGTACATTGTACATACATGATTCTGAAAAAGACTGGAGAAATGAAGAATGGTTTTCTTCAAATGGGATAGCCATTGCAATTACAAAACAAAATACGTATTATCAGGTAGGTCAAATCATATTTTCACTTTTAGTATCTCATACAGATCTCCAATGCATTTGGATTTCTTCCTGTCTTGCTGAAATGCTAGAATCCTCTGCCTTTTTTGAAGTGTGACTTTTGTATTTCAACTAAAGTAACTATATTGCAACATTAATAACATGCCCCTAAATCAAAGTGTTTGACACCATGTAGAGTATGGATTTTTAAATAGTATTCTGTGTAATCTGTCTTTGGTATTAACTCTGGAAAACAGAAAGAGGAACATAAAAGTAGACATAAAAAGTACATTAAAAATACAGTGGTATTTAAAGTTAATACCGGACTGCGTGTCTTTTAATTGTCAAATAATAAAGATCGTGCACTTGTATGAGACCCATGAGAGCTGAATTTGATGTTTAAACATTAGAAAATAGTCCTTAGGGATTCCAACATAACAGAAGTTCATTTCTAATGTTATTGATTCAATTTGTTGGTAATTTTTCTTTTTCTTTTTCTTTTTTTTTTTTTTTTTAATGAGAAAAAAGTACAAGGCAATTATAGAATGCATAAAAGGAAAGTAATAAAGGAATAAAAATAAACTATAATATGAATTCATCCTTTTTACACTTTAACACCCTTACACAAGAGCAATATTGAGTAAAATCTGTGCAACAACAACAAACAAAAACATTTTGTACAATTTATAGTCACTCATATACCTTGATATAACTATGAATTTATTTAAAATATATTTTGATGAAGAAAAGCATATAGACCCATGCGAATAACTTCAGAATATTATCCTTTAAGATAACTGGGAAAACAAACAAACAACAAAAAATAAATACAACTTTTGAACTTGAGCACATAAACATTTGATGTATGGCTTAGTTTTAATAGTTGCTTGTGCTGGATTGAAAATGTGTGATGAATATTATGTGACTTGAACTGAGGGGAGGGTTCATCACCCTCTACACCCACCTGAAGGGAGGTTGTTGTGAGGAAGGTATTTGTCTCTTCTCTCAGAAGACAAGTGATGGGACACAAAAAAACAGTCTCAAGTTGCACCAAGGAGGGATAAATTGGACATTAGGAAGAATTTATTCACAGAGTTTGGTCAAGCATTAGAACAGGCTGCACAGAAAAGTGGTGTAATCACCATCTCTGGAGGTATTTAAGAGATGTGGACATGCATTCAGTAGTGATGTGTTTTAGTGATGGGAGTTGGTAGGTCAGGAGGTCAGGTTAAGTTGAACTTGATCTTGAAGGTCTTTCCCAGGTCTTTTCACTGTGAAAAAAAGAAAAAAAAGAAAAAAAAAAAAGAAAAAACAAAAACAAACAAACAAAAAAACCCTGCACTTTCAGGTATATAGCCTATTGCTTATTTGCACTTCCATTCTTCCATTAACCCATTTTCTGATGAACTACGAACATAACAATAACACTTCCAGAAGATGAGAAAATGAGAAAAACAGTAAGAAAA
>NC_048893.1:168119922-168124994 GCF_011077185.1 Oxyura jamaicensis
CAATAACACTTCCAGAAGATGAGAAAATGAGAAAAACAGTAAGAAAACTAAGAGAGAAAGGAAGCATATTGTAACAAAGTAGAGAAAAAGAAAATACTGAGAAAGTCTTAGTAGAAAGTTGCACTTTGCTGACAGTAGAAAATCCATTGAACACCGCTGCTCAGTCATAATCTTCTTTCAGATAATCTGTGAGTAACCTGCAAGAAATTTGGTAACGTGTTGTTTTAAAACAAAGTGTAAGTATATGGATATTATATTGTAATTTCACTACTGTAAATATCCTCAGTGTAGACTTTCCATATACATCATACAGTTTTCTATTAGGCTTTTTGAGAAAAAATAAAAATAAAAAAAAAGAGGGAGGAAGAAACACACATTGTCCCAAATTCCCACATGCAGTCTAGTGTGATTTTGTGTTTAGGAATTATAGATTTAAGTGATTAAAGTGATCAGAGAATATAGATAGTGAATATATATGTATATATTTTAACAGTTTTCTACATCTTCATACACATGCCATCTGGAAATGCCCACAGTTAACCTTTCTAAGGACAAAGCTATAAAATTTTGTGTGTTAGTGGAAAATAGTTATTTTTGTTATTTTCTACCTAACTTAGCACTTTCTGATATCTAGTCTTTTAGGCTGGCAAGATCATGAAAGTGCTTTATTTCAAGATGATAACATTTAAACTTTATGTGATGATATGGTGAGTTGTAATGATCTATACTGAAAATGAAGAAAGTAGGGGCTATTATGGTCAGGTTCCCTTTTGAGGTAACTTGCCAAATCACAGTCCTATCCCCACTTTTTTATGTCTGAACTTTGGTAAGCATGATAAAAAATGCTCAAAGTACTAGATGCAAACAGTGCACATTTCTATATCTCAGCTAAATCTTTATAGTCCTGGGAGAGAACAGGGCATTATTTAGGTTAATGTCATTTGATTTATTGTGGACCATAATGGGAATAGCTTAAATAAATAATTCTGTAGTTAGAGAAGTTTAAATAAATAACTCTGTGACTCCTGGAACACTGATAGTAGAGTTAAGCTCCATTTCCCAAATAATAGAGTTTCTCAACTATTCTGAAATTCATATGCAAGCTCATTAAAAAAAAAAAAAAATAAAAAAATTACAAAGACTGAATCTCTACCATATCTTAGTATTTCACATTTCTAGCTGTATTTGAGCACCACTGGGTCTTTGAGTTGCTTTGAGCATTTGCTTAGACTATTTTTTTTACTCTTTCTTTAAATATATTTTTTATTTTTTTATTTTTTCATAATTAATAAATTTTGCTGCCCTATAAACAGCTATTATACAGAGGCAGAAAGGCTTCTTGAAGTATCATCACTGCTAAAGAAATGCACATCAAATTTCAGCTCAAGTCACTGTCTCAAAAGCAGCAAGACTGCTGCATGGATAATGACCAAGTCTGAGGTACTCTCATTTTCAAATTGAATGAATGCAGGTTAGGGGTATATTTTCATTTCATTTTTACTCTGGCTCAGCAAACTCATTAGGAATTTAAATGGGATTGACTTCTTAATTCCAGATGCTTAGAATGCACACACGCATCTCAGACACTGCAGGCTATCATTATAGTCAGTTACCCATTACTGTCAAGGGATAGATATAGATACATTTAGGGAGTGATTAATTTCATCCTAAAGCAGCTGCCTAAAATAGGGTATGCTAATTGCTTCCCAGAAATATGTATATATGTATTTTTCCCATTGATCATAAGGGGAGATTGGATGAATAGTTCAGTGTAGAAGAACAAAGTAAGGGGATATAAAGATAGATTTGCACACCTGGTGTTTTAGGAACTTTGACTAACAGACTGCTGAATGAGTTAGGTAAGGCAGAAAATATGTAGTCAAAATCAGGGGATCGGTAACTAGAAAACTCTGTAAAAGTCCCCAGAGGGAAGGAATAGGAATTTGGATATTATTTTGAATTATGTTTTAAATGATTACAGGCAACTTTGAATTTAATTTTGCCACCCTTTTTTCTTTCAAATAACCAATAGGGTGTTAAGTCTTTGTTTTTCATAAGCACAGGGAGACCCAATTTCACTTCCTTGTTGACAATAAATTATTTTTACTTTGTGTTAGCATTTTTTTTTTTTTTTTTTCCTCTGAAGAAACACACCCTTAGCAATTTGAAAGATTATTTCTGGAGACATCATAAAATTTCTTTCTCCCTGGGTATGTGGGGTAGTCTCAAGAACTCAAAGAAAATTTAAGTAATATAATATATATATAATATAATACATTATAATATTGGAGAGATATGGATTTGATGGGTGGACCATTCAGTGGATAAGCAGTTGGCTTGAAGGTTGTACTCAGAGAGTGTTGATAAATGGCTCTATGTCCATGTGGAGGCCAGTGACAAGTGGTGTTTGCACTCAGAGAGTGTTGATAAATGGCTCTATGTCCATGTGGAGGCCAGTGACAAGTGGTGTACTCAGGGGTCTGTTTGAGGTCTGGTACTGTTCAATATCTTTTCCGTGACAGACAGTGGGATCAAGTGTCATCAGCTTGGTGTCATCAGCAAGTATGAGTGATGCAGTTGATAAAACAGAAGGAAGTAAAGCCATCCAAAGGGACCTGGACAAGATGGAGAAGTGGGCCCAAGTGAACCACATGAGGTTTAACAAGTCTAAGTGCAAGGCGCTGCACCTGGGTCAGAGCAATCCCAGACATGAGCACAGACTGGGAGAAGAACTTATTGAGAGCAGCCCTGCAGAGAAGGAAGTGGGGGTTCTGGTGCACAAAAAGCTCAACATGAGCCAACAGTACATGCTTGTAGCCCAGAGGGCAAACTGCGTCCTGGGCTGCATCAAAAGAAGTGCAGCTAGCAGGTTGAAGAAGGTGATTGTCCCCCCCTACTCTGTCCTTCTGAAGCCCCACCTGGAGTACTGCATCGAGGCCTGGGGCCCCCAGCACAAGAAAGATGTGGACCTGTTAAAGCAAGTCCAGAGGATTTCCACAAATTTAGTCAGAGGGCTGGAGAGCCTCTCCTATAAAGAAGGGCTGAGAGAGCTCGGGATGTTCAGCCTAGAGAAGAGAAGGTTCCAGGGAGACCTCATTGCAGCCTTTCAATACTTCAGTACTTGAAAGCATCTTATAAAAAAGATGGAGAGTGACTTTTTACTTGGGCAGACAGTGATAGGACAAGAGAGAATGTTTTTTAAATTAAAGGAGACAAAAAAGTAGGTTAGATATTAGGAGGAGATTCTTCACTCAGCGCGTGGTGAGACAGTGGAACAGGTTGTCCAGTGAGGTTGTGGATGCCTCATCCCTAAAATCAAGACCAGGCTGGATGAGGCCCTGGGCAACCTGATCTAGTGGGTGGCATCCCTGTCCATTGCAGGGGGGTTGGAACTAGATCATCTTTAAACTCCCTTCCAGCCTGAGACATTCTATGATTCTATGATGATCCCCTGGCATCGGGTACCTCCCTGGGAATAAGGATGAACTGAGGCCAGGCCAGGACATAGGCCCATGGGTGGGCCAGGCTTGGCAAGGCCCTTGGCTGGCCAGGGCAGGGCCATGAGGAGGTGGAGACCAGCTCTGCTACAAGCTAATTGGGGCAGGGGCTGAAAACTTCAGGGGGCTGACGTGGGGTTCTACAGGTCAGTGCCAATAAGACTTGTTTAAATATCTCAAGTCCTTGGCACTGTGTCTTCAAACCTATGCTCTGATTTTCACTGTGTGTTTCATATCTGTGCACAAAGAAAACAGAAATGGAAAGTTAGTATTGAGCAGCGGGGATATATTCATATTATAATGTAGCTATTGGCTAAACTAATGGAGTTACTAAATCAGCAATGAGAATATTTGATAATCTATGAGGAAGAGGTTATTATGGTTATGATGTTTTGAACAGCCTGTAAAAATCCAGCATTCCATAGTAAAAAAACAAAGCCACAATGAACAGAAAAATAGGATGAATATTAATCTGATATACTTTTGTAAAGACCATCTTCAATAGTGTCATAAAACCATTTTATGTGTAAAGCAAAAACTGTTATTGCAGTCACAAAAACTGCTGATGCAATACTAACATAAGAGAAGCTGTGAATTGTAATAAAGGCCTATGATAATAACAAGAAAAAATAAAGCTGGATAGGAAGAGTCCAATAACTTGTAAATAAGGGACAACCATGCAACTTCAGATCTCATTTCAGAAAGTGAGAAAAACTCATTAGTAGAAAACAGAAACTATCATCAGAAATATATTGAAGACGATTATCATTATAAACTAAACTACTGACATTTGAATAAAAGCTGTAGTATAGTCATTTAGAATACTTGTATTTTCTATAAATTAAAATAACTTTGTATAAAGAATGATCATGACTTACTTTTAAAAGTAAGTAGTGTCAGCTTTGCATACCTACTTCTGTCTTTAATATGTGAGTCTTCCTCAATATTCAAGCTTCACTATGTTAGAAGACACTAGCTAGTGGGAGAAAGCCTTGTACAAATCCTGAACTTTAAATCTTGAGTAAAATTCAGTATAGTACTCAGCCACCTAAAGTGGAATTTAAACAAACAAACAAAAATAAATAAAACAAAACAAAACAAAACAAAACAAAAATTTAAGTCCAGAAGCAAGATTTAAAATCTTAGATCATCTACTAATAGTGGAAACACATAAATTCTATAGCTATCTTAAGAACTGCTTTCTTTCAAATTACTCAAATATTTAAAAATTCTGTTTCTGTACATGAACAGAATAATCTTTCATTTGAGGGAGTTGAGTACCTGGGCATCTTACTGACAACTTCACTTATTGATGGATCATTCTCAGAGTGTAACTATCAGACTTGTGTTTTGACAGAAATATAATGAGAAGTTATTTCTTTTAAGTAATTAGGGCAATAGCTAGTTCTGCTCTGTGTCTAATCTAATAGATTTTTCAAATACAGCAAAGGTCTTGTACATTCACTTAAGATTATTTGTGTGTGTTGTATATGTGTAAATTTGCAGTTAAATATATATTTTATTCCTTTTAGGTGGGTAAGCAATTGTTGATCATGATAGGGTATCCAAAATGAC
>NC_048893.1:168159994-168193080 GCF_011077185.1 Oxyura jamaicensis
CCTAGCATTGTTCCATACTGACACGAATCAAATAAACACATTTCACAGTGCTAAAGTAGTGTTAGTGGTCACTTTTGGAGTTTGCAGGACCAAAAAGTCTAGGCATGCTCTTATGCAGAGAGAGAAAAAAGAAACATCCTAATTTTTCACTTTGGCAAAGCTACAATTATGTCTGACATATCTTTCAGGTTTACATGTGCTGCTGGGTTGAAATGATATAGGAGCAAGTGTAGAGTCTTGCACCTGGGAAGGAACAACCGGACATATTAGTAGAGGCTGGGGGATAACCTGCTGGAGAGGAGCTCCAAGGAGAAGGACCTGGGGGTCATGGTGGATGACAGGCTGACCATGAGCCAGCAGTGTGCCCTCGTGGCCAAGAGGGCCAATGGGATCCTGGCGTGCATAAAAAGGCGGCTGGCCAGCAGGTCAAGGGAGGTGATCCTCCCCCTCTACTCTGCCCTGGTCAGGCCTCACCTGGAGGCCTGTTCTGGGCTCCCTGGTACAAAAAAAAGACAGGGATCTCCTGGAAAGAGTCCAGCATAGGGCCACAAAGATGATATGGGGTCTGGAGCATCTTCCCTATGAAGAAAGGTTGAGAGACCTGGGTCTGTTCAGCCTGGAGAAAAGACTGAGAGGGGATCTCATCAATGTGTATGTGTATGTCCTGAGGTGTGGGAGAAGTGAGGGATTTGGCCAACCTCTTTTCAGTGGTTTGTGGAGACATGACAAGGGGTAATGGCAACAAGATAGAGCACAGGAAGTTCTGCACTGGCATGCGAAAGAACTTCTTCACAGTCAGGGTGATGGAGCACTGGAACAGGCTGCCCAGGGAGATTGTGGAGTGTCCTTCTTTGGAGATATTCAAGGCCTGTCTGGACGCCTACCTGGGCAGCCTGCTCTGAGGAACCTGCTTTGGTTCAATTCTGTGATTCTGTGATTCTGTGAAGATTGCTTAGATATGATGAAGAATTACCCTAAAAAATAAAGCAAAGGACCACAGGCATTTGCTGATGGGAGGTGACTGGTGATGAGTCCAGCAGTTTGATAGTTACTGCTACATGTCTGAGAGGTTTCTTTCTCAGAATGACCAGAGATGGTATCTACCTAATGGATGTAAATGTACCACTATTATTAGGAAAGTAGTGGGAGAAGTAGTAATGAATCATTAAAAAACATTCATACACCTTCAACAACCACTGATATCTAAACTTGGTGATGTGAAATAATGTCAGAATGAATTAAATAATCACTTTTCCATGTTGTCCTATAATGTCATCTCACTAAATGTGGATTTTTTTCTTTCTTTTTTTTAAAAATAAATAAATAAATAAATAAATAAAATAAAAGCATTGCCACTTTGAGCCTTTTCAGTTAAACCACTTCTGTTCTGTTTTTAAAGTTATGCATTGTGAAGTGCATAACTTATATTGTAGAGCACTAAGCAATTACCAAATAAGGGGTAGTTAAAAGTAACATAGACTTTCTGCTTGGCACAGAAAGCAGAGGTGTTTTGTTTGTTTGTTTGTTTCCTTTTTTTCAAGAGAATTTGCTCATTTTTCCCTACCATTTAAAATAAAATCCTGAAAAAAAAAAAAAAAGTTTTTTTTTTTTTTATAAATTTCTTTTTTTTTTTTTGGGGGGGGGGGGAAGAGGGGGCCGGTCAGGGGGAGAAGAGGGCAGGAGAGAAGGATGTCTGTATGGTTTTTTGTTTGTTTGTTTGTTTTTTGGAATTGACTACATTGATTGATGTAAAGAAAACTGTCACTGTAGTTCTATCACTGTAACTCTTTCCAGAAATTTGAAAGTTGTTGAAAAAATATTGTATAACAAAGAAAACCATAAAAGCAGAAGTAAGTGAAACACCAGTGAAAATAATTCTTCCATTCTATAGCATGCCTAACTTCTCAAATGAATCTTCCTAAAATATGCACTTTATCTTCTATTTTATGCCATCTTCCCTTATTACTTAAAATACATTAGTTTTCATATTCCATTATTTATGTCTGATAGCTGTCTAATCTTTAGATCTTAACAATTGTGCTGCACCTTTTGAGATTGTTTCTGTCTGGAAATTGAGAGCAATCATAATCCTTTTGCTATGTCATCCCCATATGTGCATGAATCTGAAGGGTAATGAATGTTTCACCCTTGCCTCTCGCTCCAGTTTTCCTTTGTAGTTGATGATCTTATTTAGCTGATGCATAATTACATTTTGGTTTAATGAGATTCTTTTCTAAAATTACATTTACTGTTCCAAGTTGGAATAAGCTTCTTTTTTATTCTTGTACTTGAATTTTAGGTATATTCTAGATAATGCTGAATAAGAAAAATAATAATTAAAAAAAAAAAAATCAAATAGAAGTTATGGACTTTATCTGTGTATAAGCTTATTTATTATCTTCCAATTTTTAGATATAACTTCCAAGTAAGTCTGTAGGCTTTATGAAATTTAATTTTTAGTTTCCTAGTTTAAACTCCTTTATTCTATTTGTTGTTTATCTTTGGGCTGTTTCATCATATCATTAGAACATTTTATTTTGTCTTCATTACACATTACATTTATGAGGGCAAGGATTTATTGCATACATAGCACTATGTGTAATACCTAGCTACAATTATGTTAAATAGATTTATTGCTTTAATACTCATTGCTATTAAATGAATATCTAGAAATTTCCACTTAGTATAAGGATTCATTGTGGTAGATATACCTCTGATATCCAAGTGTAGGAAAAAAAAGTGGTATGTGGAAAAACACTTTGGTATGTCCAAAAATATCAATATTATATTTCAAATGCAGGCATATTTGATTTTCCTCACACATTTGAGTATGTTTAAGTACTTGGTAACCTGTCAACACAGGACTGGTATAGAGTACTGTGGGAAAAAAAAAAAAAAAAAAAAAAAAAAGAGGTTGGAGGAGGAGGAGTGGGTATCCCTGTATATTAGGGAGATTTTTGATTTTTGATTGTTTAGAGCTTAATAATAGTGACAGGACTGACTGTTTATGGGTAAGGTCAACAAGGATCATGTCATGGTGGGAGTCTGTTTTAGACTGTCAAACCAGGAGGAGAGGCAGATGAAATATTCTATAAGCAGCTGGGGGAAGTCTCACAATCACTAGCCCTTGTTCTTGTGGGGGACTTCAACTTACCAGGTGTTTGATAGAATGTGATAGTTTTAGTCGAGTGGGCAGCCGAGCTCCACCACAATCTCTCTCTCACTCCTCCCCTCCTCAGAGAGGAAGGGGGAGAAAAGACAACACAAAGAGCTCGAAGTTTGAGATGAGAATGATTTAATTAAAGGGAAGGGGAATGGGAAGAAAAAGAACAGAAGAAACAAAAAGGCCACGAGGCAGCACAGAGAAAGGAAAAATAAGTTATTCTCTACTTCCCATCAATGAGCAATGTTCAGCCACATCCCAGGAAGCAGGGCCTCAAAACGCGTACCGGTTGTTCAGGAGAGACCCTCCTGCATGAGAGGCCCCTTTTTATTACTGTGTGTGACATCAGGTGTTATGGAATATCCATAGGGTTGGTTTAGGTCAGCTGCCCTTGTGATGTCCCCTCCCCGTCAATTGCCCATCCCCACCCTGCTGGCTCCTGGGGGCTTGGAGAGAGTTCTGATGTTGTGCCAGCACTATGCAACAATAGACACAACACTGGAGTGATACCAGTGCTGTTCCAGCTACAAGTGCAGAGCACACCACTGTGTGGGCTGCTGCAGGGAAAGGTGACTAAATCCCAGACAGACCCAACACAACCTCCACCCCTTATTCCATAATATTTGTGTCACACTCAGGTCCCCATAGTTTAGTATATAGATATTTCATCACCATTATTCTCTATCTATTAAAGTGTTTATACATCTGTACTTTTCATTCCACAGGCTTTTTCCCCAAAATATTCATAAAAGCTGTTGATGGTTTCAGCTTCATCTGTCAAAGTGGTCACTCAGGGCACGTGAAGTTGGTTTTCTTGACACCAGCACCAGTTTAGCTCATGTCACTGTTGCATTTGCCCGGCTCCTTGAGAAGTTGACCTGTCGTTGGTTCTGCAGTGTCTCCTACAACACATAACTTGGATTACAGATTAATTTTCTCTCAAGGTTAAATCTCCTTGAGGCACACACCTGATATCCCCATCCTTCTGCATTACTCACCAGGTATACCCTGGTCCTTGGGCAAAGACAATCCCACAAGTGGGTTTGCCTTTTCCCATGGCAGGAGCAACCCACACCGCCTTCCCCATCCACTTCCCTACATGCACTATGGGGACTTTAGCTTCTCCCACAGTGTGTAGGGGTTTTGTTTCAGCAGGACCAGGACGGCTCTCAGACCCCCTATTGTTAACTAGCCAAGTGACCTCTGGTAGATTCATGTCCCATTGTTTCCACGTCCCAATACCCAATGCTCGTAACATAGTTTTTAACAATCCATTGTATCTCTCAGCCTTCCCAGAAGCTTGTGGGTGATAAGGGGATGTAATACACCCACTCAATGCCATGTCTCTTGGCCCAGGAGGTGACCAAATTGTTTCGAAAGTGACTCCCATTGTCGGATTCAATTCTCTCTGGTGTACCATGTCACCACAGCACTTGTCTTTCCAGGCCCAAGATAGCGTTTCGGGCAGTGGCATGGTTTACTGGGTATGTTTTCAGCCACCCAGTTGTTGCTTCTACCATGGTTAGTATGTAACGTTTGCCTTGGCGGGTTTGTGGGAGTGGTCCGATGTAGTCAATCTGCCAGGCTTCACCATATCGAAATCCAAGCCATCTCCCCCTGTTCCAGGGAGACTTTATCCTCATAGCTCGTTTGATTGCAGCACATGTCTCACACTCATGGGTAACCTGCGTGATGGCCTCCATGGTCAGGTCCACCCCTCGATCACGAGCCCAACTGTATGTGGCATCCCTCCCTAGATGCCCTGATGTTTCATGGGCCCATCGAGCTACAAACAGCTCACCCTTACATCCCCAGTCCAGGTCCACCTGAGCTACTTCAATTTTTGAAGCTCGATCCACTTCTTTGTTGTTCTGATGTTCTTCGGTGGCACGATTCTTAGGCATGTGGGCATCTACATGACGTACCTTTACAGCCAGGTTTTCTACCTGGGCAGCAATATCTTGCCACAGAGTAGCAGCCCAGATAGGTTTACCTCTGTGCTGCCAGTTTCTCTGTTTCCATTGCTGTAGCCACCCCCAAAGAGCATTTACCACCATCCAGGAGTCAGTGTAAAGATACAGTACTGGCCATTTTTCTCTTTCAGCAATTTCTAGG
This sequence comes from Oxyura jamaicensis, assembly GCF_011077185.1. Lineage (NCBI taxonomy): Eukaryota > Metazoa > Chordata > Aves > Anseriformes > Anatidae > Oxyura > Oxyura jamaicensis. Next base: position 168,165,273 of record NC_048893.1, read on the forward strand.
GCCAGTTGTATAGCTTTCACTTCTGCATATTGACTCGACTCACCTTCCCCTTCCATGGCCTCCACAACTTGTCGGGTGGGACTCCACACAGCAGCTTTCCATTTCCGATGGCTCCCTACCACACGGCAGGATCTGTCAGTGAACAACACATACTGCTTTCTGTCTTCTGGCAACTCGTTGTATGGTGGTGCCTCTTCAGCACGAGTTATCTCTTCTGTCGGTATTCCAAAATCCCTGCCCTCAGGCCAGTCCATAATCTCTTCCAGGATTCCTGGATGGTTGGGTTTCCCCATTCGAGCCCACTGTGTAATTAACGCTACCCACTTACTCCATGTAGAGTCAGTTGCATGATGTGTAGTGGGGATTTTTCCTTTGAACATCCAATGTAACACACGTAGCCGTGGGGCCAAGAGGAGTTGTACTTCTGTACCAACAACCTCTGAAGCAGCTCGAATCCCCTCATATGCTGTTAATATTTCTTTTTCAGTTGGGGTGTAATTGGCTTCTGATCCTCGATAGCCCCGGCTCCAGAACCCCAGAGGTCGACCTTGAGTTTCTCCTGGGGTCTTCTGCCAGAGGCTCCAGGTGAGGCCATGCTCCCCAGCTGCAGTGTAAAGTATGTTTTGTACAGCTGGTCCGGTACGGACAGGCCCAAGGGCTACCGCATGAGCTATTTCTTATTTAAGTTTTTCAAAGGTTTGTTGTTGCTTGGGGCCCCACTCGAAAGAGGAACTAATTGAGGAACCTTGTCACATAAACCCACTACATGGAAATAAAACACAACAGGGAGGAAACAGTCTAGGAGGTTCCTGGAGTGTGTGGAAAATAACTTCTTGACACAGCTGGTGAGTGAGCCAACTAGGGAAGGTGTTCCACTGAACCTTTTACTTGTTAACAGAGAAGGACTTGTGGGTGATTTGAATACTGGAGGCTGTCTCAGGCATAGTGATCAGGAATTAATAGAGGTTTTGATTCTTGGAAAACTGAAGAGGGGGGTTAGCAGAACTGCTACCCTGGACTTCTGTAGGGCAGACATTGGCCTGTTCAGGAGGCTGATTGGCAGTGTCTCTTGTGTCCTGAAGGCAGTCCTGAAGGGCAAAGGAGTCCAGGAAGGCCGGACACTCTTCAAGAAGGAAATCTTAAAGGTGCAGAAGCAGGCCATCCCTGTGTGCTGTAAGACTGGCCTGGCTGAACAGAAAACTTTGTCTAGAATTAAGGAAGAAAAAGAGAGTTTATGACCTTTGAAAGAAGGGGCAGGCTACTCAGGAGGACTACAGAGATGTCATTAGGCTAGACAAGGAGAAAATTAAAAGCTTCAAAGCCCATCTGGAGTTTAATCTGAATACTGCCATTAAAGACAATTTAAAAAGGTTCTATAAATACATTACCAACAAAAGGAGGACTAAGGATAATTTCCATCCTTCATTGGATGTGGGGGGGAAACATTGTGACAACAGATGAAGATAAGGCTGAGGCCTTTTTTGCCTCAGCCTTTAACAATAAGACCTGTTGTTCGCTGGGTACCCAGCACCCTGAGCTGGAAGATGGGGATGAGGAGAAGAATGAAGCCCCAAAAGGAAATGTTTAGCACTTAAGCGCACGCAAGTCTATGGGACCAGATGAGGTCCACCAAATGTACTGAGGGGGATGGCGGAAGTGCCGTCACCAAGCCATTTTCCATCATTTATCATCAGTCCTGTCTATCAAGGCAGGTGCCACTTGACTGGCAGCTAGCAATTGTGATGCACATCTACAAGAATGGATGGAAGGACCAGGGAACTACGGGCTTGTCAATCTGACTTTGGTGCCTGGGAAGTTTATGGAGCAAATCATCTCCAGTGACATCACACAGTGCACACAGGATAAACAGATGATTAGTTTCAGTTAGCAAAAGTTTATGAAAGGCAGGTCCTGCTTGACTAACCTGATTTCCTTCCATGACAAGGCGACATTCTGAGAGGATGAGGGAGAGGCTGTAGGTGTTTTCTACCTAGACTTCAGTAAAGCTTTTGACACAGTTTCCCACAGTATTCTCTTGGAGAAACTGGCTGCTCATGGCTTAGATGGGTGTATGCTTTGTTGGGTAAAGAACTGGCTGCTTGGCTGGGTCCAAAGTTTCACAGCGAATGTAGTTAAATCCAGCTGGAGGCCAGTGACAAGAGGTGTTCTCTAGGGCTCAGTATTGGGGTCAGTTCTCTTTAATATCTTTATCAATGATCTGGATAAAGAGATTGAGTGTACCCACAGTAAGTTTGCAGATGACACCAAGCTGGGCAGGACTATTGATCTTGAGGATAGGAGGGTTCTACAGAGGAATCTAGATAGATTGGATTGATGGTCTGAGGCCAATTGTATGAGGTCAACAAAGCTAACTGCCAGGTCACACACTTGGGGAACAGCAACCCCTTGCAATACTGTCGGCTGGGAGAAGAGTGGCTGGAAAGGGACTTGGGGGTATTGGTCAGTAACTGGTGGAATATGAGCCAGGAGTGTGCTCAGGTGATCAAGAAGGCCAGCAGCATCCTGGCTTGTATCAGAAACAGTGTGTCCAGCAGGACTAGAGAAGGGATTGTCCCCCTGCATTCAGCTCTGGCAAGGCTGCACCTCGAATACTGTGTTCAGTTTTGAACACCTTGCTACAAGAAAGACATTGAGGAGCTGGACTATTTCCAAAGTCAGACAATGAAGCAGGTGAAGGATCTAGAGAACAAGTCTTATGAGGAGCAGCTGAGGGAATTGGAGTTATTTATCCTAGATTAAAAAGGAGGCACAGGGTAGACCTTACTTTACTTTAATTACCTTAAAGGAGGTTGTAGAGAGTTTGAGGTCAGTCTCCTCTCCCAAGCAACAAGAGATAGAACATGAGGAAATGGCCTCACATAGTGCCAGTGAAGATTTAGGTTGGATATTAGGGAAACTTTATTCACTTAAAGTGTTGTGAAGCATTGGAACAGGCTGCCCAGGGAAGCAGTTGAGTTACTATCCATAGAGGTATTTAAAAGATGTGCAGATGTGTTACTTAGGGACATGGTTTAGTGGTAGACTTGGCAGTGCTAGGTTAACAGTTGGGCTTGATGATTTAAAGGCCTTTTGAATCCAAATGGTTCTATGATTCTATGAATTATTTTTAGAAGCAATCTTCAGAATATAGGCAGGATAAGAGAAAAAGGAATTTTCCCTTAATTTTTGTTGGTACTCTTCCTCCAGTACAGTGAGTTTATGTCCAAGATAGTATGTGTTTAACGGATTGCTTCAGACTCTGAGTCATTAATCACTTCCTAGGAGACTGGTATGCTACACAAAATTTAACAGTTTAATTCTGTAAGTGATAAACATTAAACTTTTAAGATATGAGATGGCAGAATTATCAACATACTCTTCAAGTTACTGTCATCCCTATTGACTCCTTGATTATTCTCTTAAAGTGATGCTTAATTTCTTGAGGAAACATAGAATCAGATAAAATGTTTTCTTTCTGTTTAGTCAGTACTAAACAAGCCTTAAAATTGAGCTTCTCATCCTAAAATTGGCTACAAAAAAATCCTGCATTTTCTGGCCATCATATGTTTCTGCTGATGAGACTGTCTAACATGCATATTAGCTGATAAAGAAGATGGTGAACATTAAAGTTCTTGTAATGTTGAGTTTATTTAAATATATATATATTCAACACAGCTGATAGCAATTCATTTTTCTGCTCCCAGCACTATAATGCATTTCTCCAATGGCTGTTGATGTTTAATGAAAGAAAATTTCCATGAACTTCCCTTAAAAGTCATGTCAACCTTGGTTATTTCAAAAAATCTTTTGTTATCTATACATACTTCCTCACTTCTAGAAACAGTCAAGGCCAAAATAGCAGGGAGCAATAGCTTCTAGATTTCTTATGTATTTATTTTATTTTGTAGGTGTAGACATTTTGTTATTTCAATGTTTAAAGTAAAACCATTAGTTTTTATTTCTGTAAAAGTCAGACTGAAGATTTACCTTTAAATCTCACAGTTAAAGGAAACTGCGCAGTAGAAATAAAGTAGAGTTCAATATTTTTTATTTATTTTATTTTTATTTTTTTTTTTCCATAGAGGGAAATAATAACAGTTGTGGACAAACACTCTGAATGGTTTTGAGCTCCCAGTGTTCTAATTAAGAGTACAAGTTATCAGTGCCTTTGATTGCATTTTTACCCTGCAGTCATTTGAAAGTGACTTTAATGATGAGACCTCAACTGATGTTTTCTGTTTTTCCTTTTTTTTTTTTTTTTTTATTTGTAATCTTGTTTCTCCTTCCAATACTGTCCTTCTTGACTCAGTACATACTGCATGATTCTTTTATTCATTTCATATAAAGTGCACAATACTTTGTTTGTTTTTGTTTTACTTTTAGTGAAGTTATATGAAGGTGTACTTGGCCATTGACTAGAACAGGTATATTTTTTTTTTTGGTGGTGGTGATGTTTTTTTTTTTTTTTTGTTTTGTTTTTTTCCACTTGTAATCTACAAAAGTCATATTCTAATACAAACTAAATCCCATTAAACAGATGTGACACAAGCAAATAAAAGAGAACAGATATTTGGATCAACAAGTATCTACAAAATACTGAACAGGTTTCTACTGTAAAATTGATTAAAAGGCCAGAAATGCAAAGGCCACTGGGAAGCACTCAGAATTTACTATATGGATAGAGGGATGCTATTCTCCAAATAAATACTTCAGGGATATTGTAACAGCATCTGTTTTCCTTTTGTTTTTCTGAATTTGTTTATAGAATTCACCACATGCCATTTGCATGCTCATGCATATGTATATTTCAACCTTCACTATTCATATTCAGTTTCATTCAGTGTCGTGCAGAATTGTATAGTATTCTTTTTCCCCCATTGACTCCCTCTTCTATAATCCTAAGAATTCACTCCTAAAGATTTCTTCATTGGGACCGCTTAAGTACATTCCATTTCTTTTTACAGGGATTAAATGCTGTGCTAAACCCTAGATATCTCATAAGTGTTTGTTTGTTTCTTTGTTTTTCAAAGGTTGCTGGAATCTCTTTTCTTGGAAAATTACTGCTGACTAAGGTCAAGTCAAGTGCACAGTAATGTAGTAACAAAGAAACTAAATGAAAACATATTCATTTTACAATGTAAACGTTAAATTTCTTGTCTTGAATTTTTCAATTTAGGTCTTAGATACTCTTTTAATGAATATACTATGTATATTTGGAAAAATAAAAATCAAAAGAAACATTTCAGAACATTAATTGTAAAGTGAGTTTTATTTTTTAAAAGATACACTTGCAGAAAGAGAAGTAGATAGCTGAACATGATTTGAAGGGCAGACTAAACAGGTCAAAAGGTGCAGTTTTCTAGTTCTTTACCATTCTTTGAAAGTGATCTGATACGTATCTGTGGTATGGATCACTCCATACCAAACTCAAGATGAAGATTTCTGGAAAATGCTACATTTCGTCTCTGTTAGACAGTATGGGGAAAAACAGGTGGGATTGATCTAGGCTGTGTCTACATTTCCTTGGGATCTTTCTAGCTGCACAGAAAAGAAAAAGAAAATTCTGTTATTGCACAGAAAAGACCTTTGGACAGTCCATACTTTTAACAATGCAAATTATTCTGAAATGTGTAAAGCAGTCATCTCAAGAATTTCACTACCTTTCCTGAAGGTTTTGAAATTCCTATTTAAAGGCTGACCTTCAAAATGAATCAGTGGAGGGAATTAAGTGAACACATCAAGGGACGGAATATAAGTTTCCATATAAAAGTGTAAATCTAAATTACAAATACGAATAGTCTTGGACATTGAAAACTCTGAGATCCTAACAGACCATATTTGTTCATCTGACAGAGCATCTACCATCTACAGTTAAATAACTTGGTAAACCTAGAATTCAAATATGGATACACTTATGCGGTAATGACTTAATTTCAATTTAGTCTGGACATGAAATGATATGTCAATAGCCCAGTGTATTGGGTTTACATGTCAAAGGTTTGGTAGCAGGGGGCTGCAGGGGTGACCTCTGTGAGAAGACTCCGGAAGCTGCCCCGTTTTAATTAGATAAGGGCCAGTTTTAGACAACATCCCCAAAGAGACCCACTACTGTCCAGATATGAGCTAGCTTTCCCAGCTGCTGTTCTTCAGAGTTTTTTTCTTTGTTTGTTTGTTTGTTTGTTTCCTTTTCCTAAATCTGCCCTCACAGAGGCTCAAACAACATTGCTTATTGGCTCAGCTCTTTCCATCAGCCACCTGATAACCAGGCCCAGAGCCGTGTCCCCTCTTACTGGCTACTCCAGCTTTAAGCTTACTAGTGAATACACACACACACCATTCACACCAGGTTGGGGAAGATACAGACACACCCACCCTCCCCACAGCAGCCAGTACTCTGCACATAGACTGTAACCCACAGCTCACCCACTTCAGCAGGAGGCACCACAGTCTGTGGGTACCTACACCCCCAGTCTGACACCAGTAGCTGGCACCCAGTTCAGTCATGCCACTACCATTCTGGGCTCAAAGTTCATAAGACTGTTTCAGATTGAGAGATCTGTGGTCCCTCCCACTACTGATGCCAGGACCCTCACTCACTCCAGTAGCTGGTACCACAGTCCTTGGGCACCTACACCATCCTGACTACAGTATCTGTCACTAATTCCACTCACACACTCGGGTCCCACAAGTGACTTATGGGACCTGCTGAGACCCCTACCACACACTCCAGTAGGTGGCACCACAGGCCAGAGGGCCCTTCGCCCATTTGATTCCAGCAGTTGGCACTGAGGTTCACTCACACCCACCCACCCAAGTCTTACCAGTAGCTGGTATATTGTTCTTGCAGCTCAAATACACAGAGGAGAGAGAATGCAAATACACAAAGAGTGTTAGGGAAATTAATGTGTGAAAGATATGAAAAAACATGACAGACTGTGGTGATCAGGCACACAGCTCAGACAGACAAACATATTTACCAGCCCTGTTTTACACATGGCTGGCCCTCTTATACCCTCTGCTACCTATTCTCCCTCTTTGTTCCTCTTGCTCCTCCATCTCCCTGCACACCTGTGGTGCTTTTACTTGGGTGGGCAGCCGAGCTCCCCCACAACCTGTCTCTCACTCCCCCTCCTCAAACAGGCAGTAATTATTGTGATGGGCAAAACAGACTCAGCATAGGGAGATAGTAAGGTATATTGCTTATTACTAACAAGCTAGAGGAGTGAGAAACAAAGGAAAGAAAACAAAAACCCCCCCCCCCCCCCCCCCCCCCCCCCCCCATTCACCCTCTTCCACCTCCTCTCCCTGAGAGGTGCAGGGAAACAGGGGAATGGGGGTTATGGTCAGTCTACAGTGCTTCTTCTCTGCCGCTCTCATCCCCTGTGCTGTGAGGTCCCTCCCATGGGTTACAGTCCTTACTGAACTGATCCAGTGTGGGCTGCCCACAGGCAGCAGATCTTCAGGAACTGCTCCAGATATGGGTCCATACCAGGGGGATCATCCCTCAGGAGCAAACTGCTCCAACCTGGATCCCCCACGGGCAGCAGCTCCTGCCAGGTCACCTGCTCCTATGTGGTCTCCTCGCCACGACCTACAGGTCTGGCCTGGAATCTGCTCTGGCAGGGGTCTTCCACAGGCCACAGCCTCTGGCGGTGCATGTCCACCTGCTCCACCGTGGTCTCCTCCATGGGCTGCAGCGTGGAACCCTGTTCCACTGTGGTACTCCATGGGCTGCAGGGGGACATCCTGCTTCACCATGGTCCTCACCATTGGCCACAGGGGACTTCTGCTCCGGTGCCTGGAGCACCTCTCCCCCTCCTTCTTCACTGACTTTGGTGCCTGCAAGGCTGTTGCTCACTCCTCTCACTCTCCCAGCTGCTGTGTGGCACAGCACTTTTTTCTCTGTCTTAAATATGAGGCGCAAACAACATCACTTATTAGCTCAGCTCTGGTCAGCAGTGGGGCCCTTACCTAACATGGGGCAGCTTCTAGATTCTTCTCACAGAAGCCACCCCTATGGCCCCCTGCTACCAAAACCTTGCCATGTAAAGCCACTACATTTCACCCCTTGCCTCTGTGAAAAACATATTTAAGAATGATCACAATAGTATCTCACTTTACAATCATCACAATCTTCACAAACTTAACTTACATCAAAAAATAAAAATAAAAAAAATTCCCCACACCACATCATCATCACAAGACTGACAAGGTGGACAATCTACACACACACCATCCCTTGTCCCTTCACCACACTAACATGAAATATATTCTTCACAATTACTGCTTTCTTATATTCTTCACAACTATTGCATTCATAAAAATCATCCAGTCCATGTTTTGCCCGTTACTTCTCTCACCTGTCATCCTTATCTCAAATTCCTTGAGCCCCACGTTGGGCACCAAAAAAGATTGTGTTGATTTTACTCAGGTGTTCAGTCTTTATCTCAGCCCTTGAGCTCTTTTCATTGAATTTTCTCCCTGCTCCTCTTTGAGGAGGGGGAGTGAGAGAGTGGTTGTGGTGGAGCTCGGCCACCCACCCGAGTAAAACCACCACAACACCTTCCATGGGTCTGCAGACCTCTTCAGTTTTGCATTGCTCCAGTCTTGGCCCCCTTGGTTCACTGTCTTTATCAATTGCAAGGTTCATCCTTCCTCAGTGGTATCTGCACTTGTTAGCCCACCAGTTAACGTGACTGAGAGGTTTGTTTCTTGTGATTCTGTCTCACCTTGGAAGTCCTCAATCAAATAAAGCTGCTGGAATAAATATTCCTGTATTCTCATATGCCCTCATCAATTAGTATGACTGACCAGACTTGGTTCCCATCACTTCCTCCCTTTCTTATTATCCCTGTTGCCTTGGAAAAAGGCCCTTGACCAGACACTCCTAAAGGAACAGACACTCTCCTTCTACATACCCTTACAATAAGTAAACTTCAGTTCTTTTATTATCCATAATTGCTTAAAAATTGATTTTCTAACTTAGAAATCAGACACCCCTGTATGCTGTCACTGTGGCTCTCTATGTATTCCAGAGCAGTTTATTCCCCATTGATTCCACTGATAAAATACAGTCTGGATTTTTTCATTAATCAAACTAAAAGTGGTTAGGTTTTTTATGTTATATGCTATTATTTTTGTCAAATAATGTTTCTGGTGCCTTGATCAAATTCCTATCAATTTGCAGGTTGTGGAGGAAAAAGATATCATGAAGAAAAAACAGAACACAAGGTGCTTTCAGGAAGAAAAGAAACACTATGGAAGCAAATAACCCATTTCTGCTTTGCGAAATATCCATGTGCAGTTTGCTAGCCCATATAAACTGGCATACAGCTTTGCAAAGAAATGTTCCTGTATCCTTCCTGCTAGTTAGATTTCTATGCAAATATGTTCATTTAAGGGAAATTTGGTTTACAAATCATTTTCTGTTAGGCTTATAATATTTTTTATTCTTTTCTAGTCACTTTTTTAGTTTTTCAGCTAAATCTGGATTATTTCTCTGTTTCTCTTCCACCCATAGATCTGTGTAGAAGAGCTCTGGTGCTCAGGAGCCACAGATTACTCTTCAAAGGAATGACTTTCTGTGTCAGTCTCTGATACAAAATTGGGATCTGTACAACAGTCCCTCCAGGTGATGTGCACACTAACCCTACCTAAGCACTTATGTAGGGAGCATCAAAATGAGCTCTCTGCAACTAAAATAAGCTTCATTCTCAAGGTTTTATCTTAAGAAATGCATTTTAATAAAAAATACTTGCTATTAAATTTCAGTTTATGTGTGTTTTTTCTGACTGAAACAAGATAGATCATAAGCCTTTTCTATTTATTTGTTTCACTTATCTGTGCTCCAAGAATAGTCACTTTTATTTTGTTATTATTTTATTTTTATTTGTTTTTTTTTAGTCCTTTTTTTTTTTTTTTTTTTTTTTAGAAGGAGATGTCTCTGGATATGCCAAAATACAAGGCAACTTTGATAATAGGACTTTAGATGATACTGTAGTACAATAATAATTCATTAGCTTCATTATCAATGCATATTATACAAATTTATATGAAGATCCTAGGACTATATCTCCATACTTTTTGAAATAAAATGTTAGAAAAAGTTTTTTGTTGCTGTTTTTTTTTTTTTTTAATTAAATAAATAATGGTATTCACAGAAATCTTTGTTCTAAAGTTGTTTGTAACTTGTTAACTTCTCATATGCTCATCCAGAAAGAATTAATAACATGTTAACAGAATAAAGCTTTTTTTCCTAGTACTACATATAGCATTCTTATGTGTGAAAAGGTAAATATGAATACACAGAAGAAAAACCTTTTCCTAACTCCTCTCTCTACTATTTATAGAACAGCATCTTGTAGAAATTATTCAAAATCAATTCATTCTCATGTAAAGAAGACTCTGAAATCACCAAGGTCAGAGACATGTTAGATTATCTGATGTGTGCTTGCTAGTCATATTGACAATTCTAACAGCTCCTATGGCTTATAAGGTACTTTAGGAGTCCAGTTTTAAAGTAAAGCAGGTAGAGGTGAAAATATATTCAGGATATATTCAGTGCCATAATAGGAGAGGAAGCCATACAAATACACTAGCTAGGCACAGGTAATACAGAATCATGCAGGAGGGCCACTCTCTAATATTGAATCTGTGGTTGCTGTGGAAACTCATATCCCACCAACATCCTGTGCATAGAAAGCTCCCACAGGAACAGTTTAGCCATTTATTTTCTATAGCGTGTATTAACCTTTGACTTAAAGTCTGAAGGAGACTTACTAGATTTACAGCTTTGTCCTCTATAGCTAGTGACCTACAGGATAACAGAAGACCTGTTAATAACATCAGTTCAGCAGTGTCAATATCATTCCAACTTTCTTGCTGTAAGGACAGGCACATGCAGAAATGCTTGATAAAAGAAAAGAAGAAAAAAAAAAAAAAAAAGAGAGAGAGAGAGAAATGGAAGAGTAGAAGAACAGCAACAACAACAACAACAACCTAATTTCTTCTGTTTGCAGACCTGGCAGATAACTTTACATGGTGCAGAATTATAATACTGACTTCAGTTCTGCGAATGTGGGAGGTCTGAATTTTAATGGAGTAGAATCTTTAAGATACCTATGTTATTTCACAGTGTTCTGATTGGCATCTTTAATAAGAAACACAATGACCTTGAATTATATATATATTTTAAATTATTTATATATATATATATATTTTCTAGATATAATGTTGACATTAAGCATATAAGGAAGAAAACATAAGAAAAAAATACAGAATTAATTTCTGGTTCTGAAACTATGGGCTGATGAACACATTTAATATGATCATGTCATTAAAATATTTAGGATATGTAGATGCTGAAAGTTAAGCACATGCGCAAGAGTTTGTAAGATTTTGCTTTAACATGTAGTTTCATGGCAACGTATTACAGTTCTGTTTTCTCTACCAAATGAAAGTAAAATGTAATGTGAAGATAATAAACATTAGCAAAACTCACATGAGGCACTTTCCAATCATGTCTTTTGTAAAATCAGCAGGACAAAAATCTAAGTACATTGTTTTTGTGACATCACTTTCTGTGTTGCATATTGTGATTGTATTTAATGATCTATTAAGCACTGCAGCAGTGAAACTTACTATCGCTTGTGGTGCTACTACAAAAAAAAAAAAAAAAAAAAAAAAAAGTAAATTTTATATGATAGCCTGTCAAATGTCTTTTGAGGTGATCAACTTAATATCACTTAATACAGGATATGTAGATTTTCATGTTCAAGTTATCAGTTTGATAGGGTAAGATTGAAAAAAATCACAATGATTAAAAAGTCTTTAGGATCAATCTCTCCTGGCTTTATTGAAAGAATTACTAAAGTGACACAATGTCTTAATAGAGAGTCAGATTTATTAGGGTTGAAATCTTTATTCTATTGTATTTAATTATCTTAGTCTCCAGAGAGAATCTTGTGTCAGAGAAATCTCTCTTTGTTACAAAACCCTGAAAAATCACATTCTGTAACATTGAGGTAAAAGAAAAATATTAAAATGTAATTCTCTTAAAAACTGACTTAGACACCACCACCACCACCACCCCCAAAAAAACACATGTATCTATGTCCTATTGACTGTGCCCTAACATTATGTTTTATTGTTGACTGACTTCAGCAAAAACAAAATTGAATAATATATCTCTGATATAAAAGGATATTTTCAAACATTTTTAAATAGCTCACATCAGTGGTTAACATTTGCCAATCTCTGGAAGGAAATTCTAAGTGCGTTAACAGGAGAAAAAAATATAAAATTAAAAAAAAAAATAAATAAAAATAAAAATCCTTGTCTCTATGCATTTTAAGAATAGTGAAATATAACAGCCTAACTTTACATTTTTTTTAAAAATTATTATTATTATTTGAAGATTATGTTTAGTACATTGTGTTTTTATTCTTTCTTCACATATCTATTTCCCTTTGTTAATATTATGAATCCCCTATTTCATCTTCAGGTGTCATTGGACATAATATATTGAGGTAATTTAACATAGAATCCAGAAAAGGAGAGTCAGAGAAGCCAAGAAAAATTGTAGCTTTGCCTTAGGCTCAGTGAAAGATAATACAGTCCTCTGCAGCTCACCAAGGTCATGGGTCTTGGGATTCCCCTTGTCCTATGCAAGGATTGATACATAATGTGATAGATACATTATGTATTATTATTATTACTATTATTATAGTTTTAATGTATTTTTAAAAGTATGTTTCACTTATTTTTCTATATATTCCTTCTACATTTAAAACAATAAATAATAATAAAAACTTTACTGGTATACAATCATTATCACTTCACACCAAGTTCAACAGATACCTTACCAGCTGCTGGTAAGCTACTTTCATCTTAAAGGCCTCAAAATGTGTGTGTCTATGTGTTTCCCCAGGATGATAGTTCTAAATTTAAATATAAGAAAATGTTTTCTGTATTTTTCCAAATAAATTTCATTTAAAATGAAACATGCCAGCAAAGAAAATTAATAGACAGACAGACAAAAATATTTTTACTAGGTATGCATCCTCTGGGGCTGATGGTCTGGTTTGAATTTTGTATATCTCTAGTTTGAATTTTGTATAGCTATTTTATAACAGAAATCAGAAAATCAAAAGATCCATACTAAGTTTCAGTGTTTGAAATCCTTCTAGTGAGTAAAACCTTTGGATCTGCTGCAGTCAATATGAAGCTCTCATTTACTATATATATATATATATACAGTTTCACCCACTGCTATTTTGGTGTTCAATTAATTTGTTATTTGATAGCATTTGACCAAGCAGAGTTGTTAGTAACTGTGAATGATATAGCTGCTAAGTTACAATACAAAGTTAGAATAAAAAAGCTTTAATGCTTCCATTTTTATTTCAGACTTTGACAGGAATGGTCGTAGAGCTCCATGGAAAAGGGAACAGATGGCACTCAGTCTCCAACCATGACACTGAAATTAATACTACTTTAGTAGGATTTTCTGATTGAAATGTGCAGGACTATGACTCTTCTTCCCTCTCCCTCCCCTCCCTCCCCTCCCTCCACCCCTCCTTTTTTTAAAATAAAAATCTTTTTTATAAAAGATTTTAATACCAGCTTTGAGGATACCTTTTAAAAAAGAAGAGTAATAAATAGGGCCAATAGGTTACACAATTTTATTCTTTTAGCACATGAATAATCTACATGATCTTTAAGGCCCTTTTCAACCCAGGCCATTCTATGACTCTATGATTCTATGATTCTATGATTCTATGATTCTATGATTAATAGACAATGAAGACTAAGACAAAAACACAGGAACACAGTGCCAGTAGAGGTCTTAACCTAGTAATATCTCAAGCTCTTATTAGGATGAAAAACTATGGTTATAAAGTAGTCCTACCCTTTTCTTATTTGAACATGGTCGCTAGCTTTGACTACTAACTTCAGTCAGGTCATTGCAAGATGTACATTAATATGGAGTGTGGAATTATGAATCATTTTTCCTTAAAAATGTGTCTATCCTAAATTAAAATAAATAAATTCCTATTGTAACCAAAAAATACAGCCACATTAAGTATATATCTCATTTCCTCCTACATGAAGTGTTTGAGACAGCTCAGATGAATTTCTCTCCAAAAAGTCTCATCCCCTGCACCTTTACTGCTAAACTCAATCACATACTTAGAAAAATATAATAAATATAATAAAATAAAAATTGTGTCTGCATGTGTTATACCTGTGTTAACCTATACCTGAAAGAGTAGGTCTGATCTAAGAAAAAAAATAATTATAAGGCTTTATTTGCATATAATTTTTTATATATTTTTATTTTATTTTTATATTTTGCATATTATTTTTATTTTATTCTCCTTAGTTAACCCCACAAAACTCTGGAATCTGGAGCTGCTCTCCAGACTACAAATATAGCAGTGGTTATTGCATCCAGGTCCTAATCCCGGATGCAATAACCACTTCCAGGAAGATTTGTTAGCATTAGGTAGGAGGTTGGACTCGGTGATCTTGGAGGTCTCTTTCAACCTAGACTGTTCTGTGATTCTGTGATTCGGTAATCCTATCTGAGAGACTGATCTTAGCGTCCACAGTGGTTTGATGTTTCTAACTACATTTTCCTTAAACCACAGCATATCAACTTTGGTAATAACAGTCTTATCTTATTATTAACTGAATGTGTGTCACTTGTTTTGGGGAAAAAAAAAAAAAAAAAAAAAAAAGTTTATTGTCACTTGTTTTTGGAGGAAAAAATAAACAAAAGATTTAGTTTTCTTTATCCATTATTTACCTATAGGTGAATTCCACTGAGTTTCATTTTACCAAAAACTACCTAGGAATTACAGAATATATATATTCATTCATGCTTTAAATTAAGCTAGAGAGATTCATACTGCATTTTTTTGAGTTCCAATAGAAGGTCTTATCTGCATTTTCATTTTAATGCCTTTATTATAGAACATTATTGTAGTACATTTCTTCCAGTGGAGGAACTTCATGAATATATATAACTGTAACTGTATATAAAACTATAACTCTATAGTTATAGTTTTGTATTGTATTGTATATAAAAATATAACTGTACTTACTTAGTTGCTTGGATTATAGTTTTAAATTATGTAAATAGCATCACCTTTCAGAATAGAATGTAATTAATACATTCGTTGTCTGTGCAAATTAGCTGCCAAGATACATGTTTAATTAATAAATGTTCTTCTTTGAGTCTACACATTTATTGTGTACGTTTGTTTGTGGAATTAGTTTTTAGAGTATTTTTTGTGGGTTCTTTTTAATTTTCTTTTATTTTTATTAGTTTATTGCTCTTTTCTTTTTGAATTTTAATTAATACATCTTGAATAGCTGATATGTTGTTACTGATACAGCATATTATAACTTATTAGGAGAAATTTATTCTCAGAAAGAGTAGTCAGGCATTGGAATGGGCTACCCAGGGAGGTGATTGAGTTGCCATCTCTGGAGGTGTTTAAGGAAAGGCGCTTAGGGACATGGGGAAAAAAAAAAAAAAGAGAGTTGAGAATGAATAACTCAGACTAGATGTTGAACTTCTACATGCGTATAGTAAAATGAATGTCTTCCACATTTACACTGTATTATTAGTGTGTTATAGTTACTAACAATTCAAAAAGAAAAGAGCAATAGACTAATAAAAATACAGTGATTAATATGTCTAGTTTATTAAGATTTCATTGGGAAAAACAATAAAAACCCCTCCTTAAATAGAAAAGGTGATGATTTTTTTGTAAAACCCCAAATCAAAAGAACTCCGATTGAAGATTTTTTTTTTTTTTTCTCTTATAAACTCCCTTTCAAACATTGTATGTGTATACTGTCCTAATTTCTATGTATTGGGCTCATATCACAGAATCACAGAATCATAGAATCACAGAATTGCGGGGGTTGGAAGGGACCCCAAGAGATCATCGGGTCCAACCCCCCTGCCAAAGCAGGTTCCTTAGAGCAGGTTGCCCAGGTAGGCGTCCAGACAGACCTTGAATATCTCCAGAGAAGGAGACTCCACAGCCTTCCTGGGCAGCCTGCTCCACTGCTCCATCACCTTTGCCATGAAGAAGTTATATTGCATGTTGCTGCGGAACTTCCTGTGCTCCATTCTTTGACCATTGCCCCTTGTTCTGACCCCACGAACCACTGAAAAGCAGTTGGCCAAATCCCACTGTCTCCCACCCATAAGATATTTGTAAACATTGGTAAGATCCCCTCTCAGTCTTCTCAAAACTGAACAGACCCAGGTCTCTCAGTCTTTTCTATAGGAAAGATGCTCCAGGCCCTGTATCATCTTTGTGGCCCTCCGCTGGACTCTTTCCAGGATATCCCCGTCTTTTTTGTACCAGGGAGCCCAGAACTGGACACAGTACTCCAGGCAAGGCCTGAACAGGGCAGAGTAGAGGAAAAGGATCACCTCCCTTGACCTGCTGACCGCTCTCCTTTTTATGCACACACTCCTTTTTATGCATGCAAATACAATATACAATATGTTGGTGGCCTGAAGATATAGTGTTTCTTCTACTGTCTCATTTTGCATTCTTAACCTTCAGAGACTTTATTTTGGATTTCTCTGCATTGTGAGTGACATTGATTCTGCTGTCCTTTAAACAGCTTGGCTTGAATTCTTCTTGATCCTGGAGATTTGCTACTTTTGAGTCTCCCCAATTAATTTAATCCTTTTGCCACACAGATACTGCAGTCATCTATGATAAAGTATTCTTACTCTCAGTGACAAATAGTAAGCTGTTAGTGTCTTCTCTTTTACAAGATATATACCCAGATAGTATAACAAACCCAGAAGAATTTTACTTTGCTCTTTCTGATATCATCCTTCTGTTTATGTCACTTGAAACTTTCTTCATTTTTATTTATTTATTTATTTATTTATTTATTTATTTGTGAAAGTGGGGATGTTAACACAAATCTTATTAATATGTTTAGACTCACACACATTATCTTTTAGTGGATATCTGTTTTATTGCTGTTGTTGCTGGATTTTCTGACTCTTTCTGCCCTTTATCATCTTCCACTAGTCTTTCTTCTCACTTCTGAGCTTTTCTTCTCCTTCTTTCTCCTTTCCTGAATGAAGCCTGAATAAATAAATATCAGAATTCAATGCTTTATATATACGATATTTATACAGCCATTTTATAGGACAGAACTGTGTAGAAAAGGAATCTCAATTATTAGTTTTTAGGGGGTAAAGAGTCAAAATAAAATTTGGATTTTGCTTGCTCAGAATAGGCAGTTAATTTCATCAAAAATGAACAAGTAAAAACACATGGTAGTAAAAGTAAGGGAAGAGAAGGTCATATAAAGCCCCATAAAATCTTTTGTTGTTGTTGTTGTTGTTTTGTTTTTTTGTTATCTGAGAGCCAATGAAATTCTGTTAGAACGGTATGAAATGCAATTTTGTTGTTATTGTTAAGGAATCCTGTGATAAGATGTTGAACAAAATGCAGCTGCTAACTAGATTTCTTCTGACAATCCATAGAAGCTGAATTACAATAGTATGGGAGTAGTAAAATAAATGAACAAATTAAAACTATTTCACTATCAAGGACAAGTTGTGAATAAATACATTTTTAGAAATAAAAAATAGTAGATTATGAATATGATTATGAATATTATTCTAAGAAACTGGAAAAACATTTCCCTGAGAAGTTACTGAAATCAAATGCTCAGAAAAACACCGAGAATAATTCCCTGTTAACTATGTAAACACATACACATAAATACAATAATGCATGAAATAAAAGAATCTTCTGTAGAAGAAAATACCTATTAGATAAGAAAATTGCTTGCTGTTGAAAGTGTATGGCTTGATAATATTTTACAACTGGGACCAAACCAAAACACAACAAAATAAACAACAAAAAACAAATCAATCATTCAGTCAAACAAACAAAAAATAACCAACCAACCAACCAAAAAACTGGTCATGTGAAATGCCTAGAGATACCAAAAGCTAACACTCAACTACAGTATCATTTTAAATATTTTTTTAAGTTTTTGCTTTGTACTTCATTCAGTACAAATCAGTACATTTTTTGCTTAGTGAATAAGAGATTTAAGAGAGGATAATGTCTTATCTACAAAGCAAGACCAAAGAGGGGGTGATAATGGTTTGATTTTTAGGTTAAATGCTAACAAGAAAATGCAAAATACATGAAAACACAATCCTTTGCCTTTAGCTGCTGAACTATTATTGCTGCTGTATTCATCAGCTTGGGAAGTTCATCATAGTGGTCTTTGAGGTACATTATTACATACAGTAGTTTAGAATAGAAATTGGTAATAAATTATGAAAGTGCATGAGTAATACAAGGCAGCTACAATTATACTGAAGCAAGTTTCAATCTTTGTGTTGGAGGGCATTATATACAGATCATTAACTATGAAGTACTGAACAATAAATATGGTTATTATTTTAACAAAACACTAAAAGCTTTTTGACATTATAGATTGTTACCTAGAAGAATGACAAATTGTTGGGATTTAGAGCTTTTAGGTATTTAATAAAAACATAGTCAGGAGAATGTCATTCTTCTATCAGGAAATAATTTAATTGCACTGATTGCCAGGAATTTGACACCAGTGGTGATTTTGATTTAACACCCAGGGGAAGGTACTTTTCATACTAACAAGCTACACTTTGAATGGCATATAGGCAACAAGTAACTTGGGGGGGAATTCAGCCTCTAAACCTCATAAAATAGGAATCAAAATGTCAGTAAATTTGACTGGAAATGTTTATTATGCAAAGAACTTGCAGACATTAGGAATGGATAGCTTCACAAATAAGAATATGGAAAGAAAGCAAAAATAGTCTGATAAAAACAAGGTAATTAGAACTTCAGTTTTAAGTGCTGTCATTGATTTTATTTTGATGCTATTACAGTGACAGAAAAAGGATAAAGCATTATCAAAAAGTTTCTGATGGACCAATTCTTTGTTTATGGAAAAATAATTCGGAATACAATCTTACCTAATATGTGGTAGAAACTACAGACTGATGAAGCAAAAACTGTAATTTTAAAGTCTTGCAACATATACTTTAATATTTTACCATAGGTGAACAAATGTTTGCTTCTTTTAAATTATTTCTGTTAACCAGGAATTAAAATATAAAGACAAACCTATTAAACATCAGAATGCTGGACACTGTAAAGGGTGAATTTTGAAGGAAAAAAAAAAAAAAAAAAAAAAGAAAAAAAAAAAAAGGAATAATAGTTTCATATTTATTAAAGTTATTTTTTTCTCTATGACAATTGGTTAAAAACAAACAAAAACAGCAACAAAAATCTACTGAAAAATGGTTCTAAGAAATTAGAAATGTTCCATGCTAGCATCTCTCTGTTTAACTGGTCTGCTCCACCAAGGGTTATGGATACATTTCTATTTCATACCCTTCTCCCAGGACATTAGGATAGGGAGAGAACAAGGTCAGTGGTTTACTCCTCTCATGGAAATCTGTGATAAGTGAATTATTCCAGAATGGAATCATTACATTCTCTGCTTGTTAGCTTCATCATTTACCATTTTCCATAGAAGCCCTTATACTCTTGCACCTGTGCAAAGAATGTAATCAACATGCCTCCTTCACCAGGAAAAATAAAATAAAATATTAAAAGTACAAAAAAAACAAACAAACAAAAAACTTACTCTATGCTTCCTCGATGCATGTATATATTTTTTTTTTTTTCCTCACAAAATTCTCTTTATTCTCGGTGTCTAATTGTGATCAATCTTAAGGAAAGAAAAGAAAAAAGAAAAAAGAAAAAAAGAAAAAAAGAAAAAAAAAAAGCTCTTGCATTAATAGAATCATGAAATCTTATAGCATTTGAGGTTGGTAGGGACCTCTGGAAGTTATCAGGTCCAACCAATCTGCTCAAGCAGGGACACCTAGAGCTCATTGGCCAAGACTAGCCAAGAAAGCTTTAGAATATCTCCAAGGAGGGAGACTCCACAACCTGTATGGGAAATTGTGCCAATGCTCCGTTGCCTTCACAGTAAATAAGTATTTTCTCGTGTTCAGAGAGAACATCTTGTGTTCTACTTTGTGTCCATTGTCCCTCATTCTGTCACTGGGCACTACTGAAAAGACCCTGGCTCCTTCTTCTCTGCAGCCTCCCTTCAGATATCCCCTCAATCCTCTTAACCAGGCTGAACAGTCCCCAGCTCTCTCATCCTCTCCTCATAAGAGACTCAAGTCTCTTGATCATCTTTGTGGCCCATTTGTTGAATTCTTTCCAGTATGCCTATGTCTTGTATGTACTGGACATCCCAGAATTGTAGTCAGTACTCCAGATGTGGGCTTACCAATGCTGAATAGAAAGGAAAGATGACCTCTCTCAACTTGCTGGTAACAGCCTTCCTTATGTATCGCAGGATAACATTACCTTTCTTTGTGGCGAGGTAACATTTCTGGCTGATGTTCAACTTGACATTCACCAGGACCCCTGGATCCTTTTCAGTGCTTTCCACCTGGTTGGCTCACAATATTTACTAGTGAAATAAATACCTGAATATGATCTAACTGGATAATTCATGCTTTATTAGTAATCAAAGTAAATTTGCTTGCAATGATCAAATATATTTCCTTAAAAAGGCGTTCCATTTCTAAGCAGCAGTGATATCATGCATAAAATGATAGCTAAAATTCAGAAATCTTATGTTCATTTTAAAGTTAAGAAACAGATCTTCTTTGGAAGCTGGACAAGCAATGTGGAATGGAGTAGAATGGGCCTATTAGGTTCCAAAATTCTTCACTGGTATGCATATGCACAAATGCTGAAGAATTTAAATCTCTCCTTCTGCTCACAATTAGCTCATGTGTCATAGTTTTGGCACTAGAATTCCTTAAGTACTTCAGTCTTCCTCTGAAACTAAATAAAATAAAGGTAGTATTAATCCTTCAGTCAGCAGAATAAATGATTACTCACTCAATCCTCTTTACAGAATGAAGATATTTATTTTCAGTGGCATTCTTTCTTCCAGTGACTTTTTTTCTTTTTCCTCTTAGGTATATATATTTGATACTAAGATTGTAATGAGGTTCAATAGAAAACCAAAGTAGGTGGAGTGTTCAGATCAGTAGCTTATAACTAAGAACATTTTCAGATTGTTGCAAACCATAATTAGGTGAGGTTATTTATTCTCTTAGGAACAGAAAGCGAGTATTCTACAGTGTTAGAGTAGTCTCAGAGCTCATATTCAATTTATTTTGCAAGTGAGCAATAGACAGTCATTCTTTCTATGTTGAATATAGGCTTAAAAAGTGCAATTTTGAGTCTTAGGTTGAAGAAAAAAAAAAGTCAGAACCACAATAGGATTGTGCAAACATGTAATTAATAGGTGTTGCATCTAATCTGTCTAATAAATGTCTCCCAGAACACAAACGATAATACTAAATTTCTCCATCACTGACTGCTAGACTTATATTTCTTTTGATGTCTTTTTTACTGGAATCTGAAATGATTTATTAAGCATCAGGTCAGTTAATAGGCTTTTATAGAAAAGAAAATAGGCATCATCACTTGTATAAAATTAAAAAAAATAAAAAATAAAAAGTGATTCTATTAACATTTGTATGAGACTTGTTAGATTTTCTTTGAATATTTAACAAGCTATCTTAAACAGAACATCAGGCACTTGTGAGACCCATAATTAGGTTTCACAGGGAGATAGCTGTTCCATCTGTCTGCAAGGCAGTAGGCTCATAAAGGATACTGAACTTCCATGTGTATATATCAATTGAATGAAAAAGTTAATTTAACATGTTACAAAATGTAAGGGATTTTTATACTTTTTATTATAATTTTCAAGTTATGTACCTCAATCTTGTGTAAATCTTATTCAGATTTCTCTCTGTAACTATTTTTTGTAGTTTTTCCTCCACATCTTTTCTATAGCAATCATGAAGAGAGATATGCATTGAAAAATTTTTAAACAGGACATTTTTTTTTAATTATATATTTTTTTGCATGTTCATCAACAAGCATCAAAGTCATGATGGCTTTCCATGTAATTTAGAAATTCATCAGAAGGAATTTTACTGTGTTAGAGCTTGAGGGACACAAGTTAAAGTAAATAAATTATCTAAAGCATATATTTGGTAAAGATTGTTGCTATCATCTACATATAAAAGTCTTAAAACCTTAAATTGTATTTGATAGTTATTAAATCTATTACCAAAATAAACATATAATATGGATTAAAATCCTGTGTGTTACATTTTAAATCAATGTAATTTCAAACAGTTACTATGTTAAAATTTGAAAATTGTGTTTTTAATAGAAACATCAATTGAATTTCAAATCTAATTCAGTCTGTTCATTAATTGCAGGGATATAAGCCATAAAATTCTGTCTTGACTTGTCTTTTAAAATGACTTTTAACCATCTTTTTTTTTTTTTTTTTTGGCAAGACACTTAAACTGCCTGCCTCAGTAGATTTATACTTCCCCATTACTTTACAACTTTCTTCTAAGTGTTAATTAGCCCACATCTATAAAATATTTTAAGACCATAGAATATACTATATTTTTGTTTCCTGGTAAAGCCATCATGTTATTACATAGAATGATACCAAGCTCTTTAACCAACATTTCCAAATGAAAATAATAATAATAATAAAAAAAAATCCACTAAACAACAAAATTTAAATCACTAAACAAGCAATTTATGTTACCATTTCATTGCTTCATCCCTGTAAATCATATTAAAACCTGCATTACATAAACTGTATTACACTGACTACAATCACTACAGAATATATCCAAAGATATACTGGAATACAGAATACAATCACTACAGAAAATATCCAAAAACTTCAAGGTTTTTTTTTTTGAACAAAAAGATGTTTACAACTTCCAAATGTTACAGCTGCATTTGATGTTGATATCAGTACTGTCAATTAATGACTCTAGATTCATCACAGAACCTTCTCCAGAGTGTGGGTTCTAAATATAAGCACCAACTACTCTGTAATTAACCATATGACTTCTCCACTGCTATGTAGCACTATCTTGCTATTCTTTTTGTAGTGCTTGATGCAAGTTTTTGCCTACTTCAAATAACAAAAGTATATATACTTTATTCTCTGATTTAATATATGCAAATTATTCTTCTTGAAAATGGCAATAGCATCTGGGGTTATGTTGTGTTTAGGAAATCCAATATCATTTATTGCTAAAAAGAAATAGAGGCTGAGCAATTTAAAGGGCAAAATGTTGTAGTTGACCCATTCTTCCTCTGTTATTATTGCTTTTTAATGAATGCCTGCCTTTAAGAGCTTAATCTGAAACCATTGGAGTTAATGTGAATTTCACCATTAACGACCGTATTAGAAATGTATAAGAATGTGGGAGCAAAATACTGTTCTTTAAAATACATTGGTGTGTAAACTTCACTCTTAGTTGCTTTTGACCGAAAATATTTAATATGATCTCCAGTTATCACAGCTTCCTGTCCACTGTGTCAAAAGATAAACTTGACATCAGGTGTAGGTAGGTTACATAAACAGGCAGTTTGGGGTCCATGCTGTGTGGTGGTGTACCTGATGGGCAGCTGAACTCCACCACAATCATTCTCTCATTCCCCCTCATCAAAGGGAGAGAGGTAAGAAAGTATGGAGGGAAAGGCAAAGGCCCAAGGGTTGAGATAAGGGTAATTTTATTAAATGGAAAAGAAAGGAAGGAAGAAAGAAGGAAGGAAAGAAAGAAACTTAAAAACCATGTGGAAGCAAAGAGTAATCAATGAGTAATCTTTACACACATCACTGAGTAATCTTTACACACATCTTGGGAAACAGGACCTCAATATATGTAGTAGTTGTCTGGGACATTTTCATAACGAGAGTCCTCCCCCTTCTCCTTCTCCTCTCCCACTATTCCTGAGTGTGATGCCATATGGTGTGGAATATCCCTTCGGTTGGTTTAGGTCAGCTGCCCTGGTGATGTTGCCTCCCCACATCTTGTCCACTCCCAGCCTAATGGCTTTTGCAGTGGGGTTGGAGAGAGTCTGTGAGATACTGTGCCAGCACTGCATAGCAATAAAAGAAACATTGGTGTGATGTCAATGTTATTCTAGCTACAAGTGCAGAGCACAACACTATATCGGCTGCTGTGTGGAAAGTTAACTTCATCCCAGCCAGACCCAGTACAGTACTGGCAACAAAGTTTTGCTGAAATATTTGCAGTCATACCATGTGCACTAAGCAGACAAATTTTCAATCATTATTCCCTGAGATAGACCACCACTCTAGCAATGTAGAGATTAAAGGTAACTAAAGGCTTGAAAAACAAAAACAAGCAAACAAACAAACAAACAAAAGATCTCAAAGTTTTCTCTTCTGTTAAATTTTGAAGTTTTCAAGTATGTTTCATCATCCCTGGAGCAAAAGCAAAATTGAAACCTGTAATGAAAAGGTGTATGATAAAAGCAAACATTAGAGTAGCTTTTATCTGTAATACTCATCTAAACAATATGCAACTGTTTCAAGTTTATATGTGTTGAAACTGTAACTTGATCTTCAACAAGCTTCCTTTCAGATAACCATATAATTGCTTGCCTACTTTGGGGCAGGAAGAAGAGAGAAATGAAGAGTGCCAACAGCACACTCATAATCCTTCCTAGTAAAAAAGCTCAGGAAATATCAGCATGTTACTATCAACATTCTGATTTCAAGATTACTCAGAATCACAAAAATGCTAGTGGATAGATATTTTGAAGTTAAGGTGGAGTAACAAAAACAAGTCCCATGAACAACATTTTATTTTTCCCTGGGAATTGTGTATGCCTTGTGGGATCCTCCTGAAGACTATGGAAGGTCCATGGAATAAGGATTGACAATTAGACCTTACCTTTTAAAGGGTTATTTGTTATATTATTAGAATTACTTTCAAATTCCATCTAGTTCAAGGACCATAGACTAAGCAAAGGAGGGCAAGGGAGTTTTTCTGTACTTCTTTAGGGATTGTATTAAAGGTTCATTTTCAAAAGAAATATATTACTTATATTCTGCTCTTGAAATTTCTCCAGATTGTCAGCTTTATTTACTAATTACTTAAAGACATTGAATAGTGCTTAGGACCTCTGGAAACTCATATTATCACCCTCTGGAACTTTGAACTACATTTTTTTCCTTTTAAAACTGACTCCAAAAAGTACTTACTATCTCAGAGGCCAGCTGGGAGGTGTGGATCTGAGTAAGTCAGGCTGTTGCAGAGGACATATAAGATCTTTATAAAATCAGTGAAAATAAGGGACAAAACATTTGTAAAGACTGTAGCTTGAGCAACTGGCAATACCAAAATAAAATAAAATAAAATAAAATAAAATAAAATAAAATAAAATAAAATAAAATAAAAGTATGTGAAAGTATTCCATTACAAAATTAGAAATTAAAACCATTTTATTTAGGCTTCGTAATTCAGAGTATCAAATGTTCAAAGGAAACAGAGTGTTTAAATGGAAATGAGGTGACTCAGAGTCTTTGACTTGATTTAAACTTGGACTACTATATTTAGAGAGAAAAATAAAACCTCATTTCAGTGGAAGGAAATATGCCAATTTGGAACCAAGAACATTTAACAAAACTTCCTAAAAGTCTATCAGACTGCATGGAACAACAACCACAACAATAACTTCCCAAGGGTAATAAAACCTAGTGTATGTAACATTTTAACTGTCCTAAACTGATTAAAACATTTGTGAATTAAAAATAAGGATCAATCTTGAATGGACAGGGAGGCAGACTATATAACCTAATAGGTCTTCTTTTTCTTTTACTTCTGTGAATTTATAGCAAACTAAATCAGTTTTTGGATATAATATCAGCCCTCAGAAAATTGCAGGCAAGGGAATCAAGCTACTAACCTTGAGAAGAGAGAATAATAGAGAAAAGAATGTCTTAGAAACTTAGTAAATATAAAGTTTCAACAACTAAGGTGTGCCAAGCTCATTTTAGAGAAAATAACATGGGATATTCCTATCAGGCATGAATAGAGATAGGATAAGTCTTTTCACAAACATTATGCACTTTCACTAGAGAACAGGGGGTATCACGAGAGAATTTGTATGGCAAGAAGGAATAATTTAAACTAGATAACAGGCTATTTAGTGGGAAGAAGAGCTTAAAATAAGTTTTGAAAACAGCATTTTTAATATGAAAATTAACCATTAATGTACTCCAATTTAAATTCATTTATCATTGATTTGAGTTACCCTGATAACCAAGGAGAAGGCTTTATGAGATCATTGCTACATGGTAAAAAACAAACAAACAAAATACTGTACACTGTTTTATAAAAGACATATTTAAGTCCAATGATCTGGAAAACATGGAATATTAGAAGACAAAGGGAAAAAAATATATTAAGCTTTACAAAATCATTTTATGTCCTCTGGGTAGGGGGACTATAATTGCAGAATGCCTAATTTCAGGATGCTCTGAAAACAGAAATCTTCCTATCAATTCAGACCAAGAGTTTTTGAGTCCTGAAATCTTGTGCCTGCAGCTTATATCTGATGCTTAAGGTAAGAAAGAAAATCAGTTCTGAGGTTTAGAATATGCAGACGATTTTTTATGGTGATCAGAAGATTCATTCAATCCATTCTTTTATGAGAATTAATTATTGATTTTGCTTGTAAATTTGAGTAAATTCTTTCTCAACTGTGTGTGTGTGTGGGGGGGGGGGGGTGTTTGTTTTTGTTGCTGTTGTGTTTTTTTTGTTTGTTTTAAATTTCTTGTTTACATTTTGACCCAGGTAAGTATTACTTCAGAATAGCTATTGATATAGGGTTATCACTGTTTTCCACATTATTTTAGCTTCAAAATTCATCATTTGTTTCATCAGTTCTATGTAAGAATTCAAGATATTAAGAAAAATAAATAAAATCTAAGTATGTATTGACAGTGCTTTCATCTGCTGCTTTGGATGTCAGTTCTACAGAACACATTTATTTTTTAAAATAACCCAACCAAAGTATTACTAAAAGTACTGCAGTGACTGCAAAGAAGTATTGTCAGCTCTATTCAGAATTCAATACCTGTACTAAGCACAAAAACAGCAAAGAACATATTTAAAATTTCAGCTACATGTTTTGATGTTATGCCATGGTTGGTTGCACACTTGATAGGAAGAACCACAGTCAGGTTATTAAATGTCACATGTCACAAATGTGAAGGCTTCAGAAAAACAAGTTCTTTACCTGTTTTTTTCCAAATATATAATCTGTTCAAGAAAGTATTTCAAATTAGCCATAGTTTATATCCCTGAGGAAGAACAGTTTTTTTTTTTTGTTTGTTTGTTTTGTTTTGTTTTGTTTTCAGATGCTACAGAAAGCCTAAGAAAGTTGGAAAGATTTATGCAGAAAGGTATTTCATGAATAACAAGCATTCAAAATGACACGGATGAAGCTTTCTTACATATAGTTCTGAAACTGGATTTTTAATTTCTATCCTACTTGGTTTAGTTTCTTATTTGAAAACAATCTATTACTCACTGTCTTTTAGGACAATGCAAGCTCTTGTTCACAAAAAGAGATACAACATTATGAAGAACAGTGAAAATTTCATTTTCATACTTGTCTCTTAAATGAGATTTATTGTGGATATCAGTACCTCTTGGCAGTATAGGGCAACACTCACTGAGCTATACAATCATTAGAAAATATCCCAGACAGATATTTGAAAATGGTTGCATATATTTGCATTACTTGGATTAAAAAAAAAAAAAAAAAAAAAAAAAAAAAAAAAAAAA
>NC_048893.1:168193180-168225651 GCF_011077185.1 Oxyura jamaicensis
AAAAAAAAAAAAAAAAAAAAAAAAAAAAAAAAAAAAGATTGAGAAATTGAGAACCTAAGTCTACACTGAAGATGACAGGATGAGAGGGAATGGTTTAAACTAATTGGTGAGATTTAGATTAGAAGTTAGGAGGGAATTCTTCCCTCAGTGCATTGTGAGGCACTGGAACAGGTTGCCCAGAGAGGTGGTAGATGCCCCATCCCTGGAAGTGTTCCGGGTCTGACTGGACCATCACATGATCTTAAATTACAGAATCTGCTTATCAAATGAGAGCTTTGCTTCTTCCATTCATAGCTAATAAATGCTGTACTTAGCTTTCTTCATGTCCAAAGTCGCAGCAGATATGCAGTTGTTTTAACTGAACTGACGAAAATAAAATTACCTAAACTGTTCTAACTTCTTCACTCTTTGTCATTTCATCAGAAGTGAATTTACAAAGTACTTCACTACATTTTTAATGTACACATCAAATTCTATAATTTTGTGTATATATGTATAAGGTATATATATACATTATATAGATATATGTGTGCGTGTGTGTAATGTATAACTAAAGCTGTCCTGGTTTCAGTTAGGACAGAGTTAATTTTCCTCCCAGTAGCTGTTGGGTGCTATGTTTTGGATTAGGATGAGAAGAGTGCTGATAACATGCTGATATTTTAATTGTTGCATGGCAATGCTTATACTAAGCCAAGGACTTTTCAGCTTCTCACTCTGTCCTGCTAGCGGACAGGCTGGGGGTGCAGCAAGAGCTGGGAGGGGACAGACCCAGGACAGCTGACCCAAACTGACCAAAGGAGTATTCCATACCATCTGACATCATGCTAAACAATACATAGGGGTGGCTAGCCAGGCTGGGGGGTCAGCTGCTCGGCGTTGGGCTGGGCATTGGTCAGCGGGTGGTGAGCAATTGCATTGTGCATCACTTGTTTGTACATATTATTATTATTATTATTATTATTATTTTCTATCTTAATAAACTGTCTAAACTGTCTTTATCTCAACCCACAGGCTTCACTTTCCCATTTCTCTCCCCCATCCCAGAGAGGGAGGGGGGAGGGTGAGCGAACGGCTGTGTGGTGTTTAGCTGCCAGCTGGGTTAAACCACAACAAAAGCCCTCTCAGATTCTTTTAAGAATGGCTGAATGGCTGTGTACCATCTCCTAAAAATGGTACAATTAGTATTATTAGACCAATATTCTTCAGTTTATATCCTTCAGTTAAAACATATACTCTAAGATTTTGCCTATAAGCCAACAAGGCTTATATAAGACATATTTCCCCTCTACTCTGCCCTGGTCAGGCCTCACCTGGAGTACTGTGTCCAGTTCTGGGCTCCCTGGTACAAAAAAGACAGGGATCTCCTGGAAAGAGTCCAGCACAGGGCCACAAGGTTATACAAGGTCTAGAGCATCTTCCCTATGAAGAAAGGTTGAGAGACCTGGGTCTGTTCAGCCTGGAGAAAAGAAGACTGAGAGGGGATCTCATCAATGTGTATAAATACCTGAGGTATGGGAGAGGTGAGGGATTTGGCCAACCTCTTTTCAGTGGTTTGTGGAGACAAGACAAGGGGTAATGGCAACAAGATAAAGCACAGGAAGTTCCGCACTGACATGCAAAAGAACTTCTTCACAGTGAGGGTGACGGAGCACTGGAACACTCTGCCCAGGGAGGTTGTGGAGTCTCTTTCTCTGGAGATATTCAAGGCCTGTCTGGACGCCTACCTTGGCAGCCTGCTCTGAGGAACCTGCTTTGGCAGGGGGGTTGGACCTGATGATCTTTCTAGGTCCCTTCCAACCCCTTCAATTCTGTGATTCTGTAAAGTGTGTCAATGATTAAAGTCTCTCAAGATGTACCTGGAATATGATGTCTTTCATTAGCCAGACTTATTTTGGTGCTCTGTGCTGTGTTTTATTTACAAAGATCTTTCTATAACCTTGTATGAAACAGAGAATAAAGATCAGTTAAGAGAAAAATTACATGTAACCATCCTTTCACTAGTAGCAGCCTACGTAGGCCAACAGGTGGGTATTATTCCCTGGCAACTAGCTGTGTCTGGACAATCTGATAAATTTCTTCATTATATTTTGACAGCAATTTCTACCGGTAGTGCTCCATGAGGGCTCCCAATAGCAAAGATATATGTACCAGTGATATTTGCAGCACAGCAAGTCTACCAATCTTCTCACAAAGAATTCTTGCTGAGGAGGGAGATTACCTGAAATGTGTGAAATCTGCAACCACCCACCTCTAAGGTTCTTTGAAAATTCAGGGCTCTTGCATGTAGTCCATTTGTGTGTTCAGGCATAGGCTTAGTGCAAAGAGTCTCAACAATATTAATCTATGGCTTCAGCTTCTACATATACATTAAAATTACTTGAGCAACTAAATCAGACTAAATTATCTGCAACTGATAAGATAATTTAAGTACATTTTCTTCTTTATAAACTTGATATTTTCTGCTTTTTAATTAGGAAGTAAAACTAGGTATTTATACAACATATGCTAACATCTGTAAGAATAATGGGGCTTTCAAAGAACTACAGTAACTGGCACTTCTTTAACATTTACCACTGCAAAATTAACACTTCAAATTCAGTTATTATCATGTCAAAATTTACTATTTCTAAACTATGTTAATGGAGAGGACATTTGTACTGGGTACACAACTGGGTACCACAACATTCTATTTATTCTTGTTTTCAGTCATATCTAATTAATGGTATTGTATAAAAATCTCCACTGTATATAATGAACCTCCTTCTCCATATCAATGTGGGTATAATGCAAAGTTTTGAAATATGACAAAAAAGTTTCTGAGGCATGAAATTGTGTCTCTCTTCTAGGAAACAGTGGGAGTTGCTCCAGGATAAAAAGTGGAATATACAAAAATACTGAAACATACAGTCATAGCAGTTTCACAGAATCACAGAATTTTCCAGAGTAGATGTTCCTTTACTGTCATACAGTGAAAGAAATAATTTCCTTTTCAACAGCTTCTATAAGCTGAATTTAACAAATAATTTTTTATTAAAAACAAACAAAAAACACTTGGAAGATTTTATTAAAATCTGTAGCAGTTGCTTTGAAAATGGAAGAAGTTTTACAATGTCTTTTATCCTGATACGCACTCATTTACAAACATATAGAATACCAATGTAGTTGATATGTAAGCTGTTTACAGACACCTTGTATAAATATACATTACCAAGATGTAAACCAATGAGCAGTTGGATCCAGTCAGGATTTTTAAGATTAAGTTAAACACAGTATTGTATTATATTTTTTATTATTATTTTGTTATTATATTGTGTTATATTTTTTCCATGGGATCCAACATCTCCCTCAGCATAGAGCTGTAAGAGCTCTGTAATCAAGGCTTGAAGAAACTATACGTTTGTTGCTGTACCTACAACACAGACATACATTGTCATAAAAAAACCTATGTGCCTTTAAATCTGAAATCTGAGCTTTGTTAATTTACCTGATTTATCTGTTCATCAGTTTGCTGTGTCACCCTGTCCTTCATTACCTTGTGTCATCAATAGATTAAATACAATTATTTGACTATGAATAAATTGGGTGTTAACCTCCTCCCACAGTGAGATACTCTGGAAAAATTGTCACAGAAAGTAATCCCTAATGTGACCTCAAGCTATTCCTCCATGTTAATTTTAATTAACTAACATGTCAATCAGATTTTCTGTGCATGACTTTTTTTTTTTTTTTTTTCTTTTCTATCCATTACCACTGTTTTTGTAGATCTTTATTTTAATCTATGTATTAGTACCTTTGCTCAGCTATCCCTGTGTAAGTATGTGGATGTATGAATTTGTGTCAGGTTACTCAGGCAATCTGCAAAACTGTGAAAGATCAACATTGCCATCTGCAGGGATAAGATAACCCCTTATCTAGTGACATGCTTTTTAGCTCTTTCCCTTTCTTTGAATAAAAGGTTGTTTCTTCTGGAATGAAATAAAAGGAAGCTCAGACTTCAGCAACTTTTGGTCAAATCAAAATTGTGTATGTCAGTCTTTACATTCAAGACCTAGATAGACCATTGTCCCTTAAATCCATTTATTATTAACCTGTACAAAAGACCGAATGAATGTTTCTTTGATACATATTTGAGATACTCAGAAGTATTCAACCTGTAAAAGTAGGTCTGAGAAGACTGTAAAATAGTACCTTTCCAGCTTCCTAGTATTTTTACTTTCCAACAGTTTTGTTAACAGAACCAGGACTACTTTTCTCTTAATATATAATTTCATCTTACTTTAAAGTGGAGCAAGTAATCTAGAAGGATTCATATGCTATAGTTACTTCCTGGTTTTTGTATTTTCAATTTTCCTGACATTTGTTTTGTGCAGAATTTCAGTTATGTGGGTCAAGGTATAATCTCACAGGGAAGGATAATTAGCATGGCAGAACTGAGTGGACTACTGGTGACATACAATTCAGAGTAGTTCATCTTTGTTTCATCAAATATATTCAGTTAGTATACGCTAACCTTTCCTTCTCTATTGAAGAATTCACTACAACCACTTAGTAACTGTTGTTTCAACCATGGCTTAGTTCCTGTACTGGTTATTTGCAGCTTCATTAATATAACCTGGGATCTGTGCAGGTCCATGTGTACACTATTGTCAAGTGAAAGCCCATAACCTCAGATGTATTGTGCTTCTTTTTCTCAAGACATTGATTAGTAACTGAAAAAGCATATTCTTGTTCGTGCTCCTTCGTGAGAAGACAGACAAATAAAGCTACGAAGAAGACGCATGGTAAAGTGAAATTTTATTTTTTTTGTGAGAAAACATATATACTAGCCGTATTATAAATAATGAGTCTCAAATGAACATCCTGGG
Source organism: Oxyura jamaicensis (assembly GCF_011077185.1). Classification (NCBI taxonomy): domain Eukaryota; kingdom Metazoa; phylum Chordata; class Aves; order Anseriformes; family Anatidae; genus Oxyura; species Oxyura jamaicensis. The sequence continues at coordinate 168,198,046 of NC_048893.1, forward strand.
AAATAAAAATAACTTCTACCAGCAGTAAAGGGAAGAAAATTCACAGTTTCCATTCAAAACCTTTTACCATTTATGTGTGTGTATATATATTATGAGAAAATGTTATTAGAAAGGAGAAAAACATATGGTTGGAAATGAAATATTTTTGAATATTCTTCTGATTCTTTGACTGATTGAGAATGGCACTGGGCAAAACAAAGGGTTGTGTGCTCACTCACTGCATCTGTAAAATTAGAATACTAATGCTTACCACTCACAAGGGAGTTGTGAGCTTTTAATTAGTAAATGCTAGTAAGCTGTTCTTAGTCTGTAAGTAGCAAAGAATTATTCTTAAAACAGTACTGTTACACTTCTTAGAGAATGTAAAATGAATAGTCCTTCAGAAAGGTTCTAAGTTCAAGTATTTTTTTGAGTGAAACAGAGTTAATCTCCTTCAGGAAGCTAAATCAACTGAAAGGTTTTGTTCAGTTTATGAAGCTGTTCAAACTTACCAATGTCATTTCATCCTTTCAGTAGAATTCACTTTTTTTTTTTTTTCTTTTTTTTTCCCAGTTTACAGTGAAATCAATGACAGTGATTTTAAACAGATGTATTTTGTAATATGTGAAAGTATTTCAGGGGTGAATCAGATAAAAGCAAATATTCAGAAATGCTTAATCTGCTTTTTCTAACTTTAAGAAACTATACCAGATTTTTTTTTTAATTTTTATTTTTTTTTAAAGCAACATATTTATTTACTAGTAAAGTATTTATATGACTACTTTTATTCTTTATATTCTTTATTTGACCTCTCCATCATGCAAAGCTGGTGGACAGATGCAACTGTAAGCAATTTTGCCCACAGTGCAACAAAACATTATTTATTATTATATCAGAACATTGCCCATCTCTCTATGCTCCATTCCCATACCATTTAGTATTTAGTGAAATTAACTTCAATTCTATTCTGAAGTAGGTTTTAGAAGTGATGAACTGGCTGCATGATAACAATTCTATTGGCCTTATAGACTTACAAGTGAAATTTAGTACAGTACCTTTAACAGGCACCATAGAATGTCTTTCTTCTCCTTATTTTGGATTAAAAGTAAGTTCAACAAAGATCTGGTGCCTCTGTGAATTAATAACACAGTTTTTCCCATGTCTCTGTGAATTAATAACAGAAGTAAATGGAGAGATAAGCTTCTTGATATCTCTGTACTTTGGTAGTATTTGTGGTTAATAAAGATAGTTAAAAATTGTGAGTTTGACCTTCATATAAATCCCATAGTTTGAGAAAGCTAAAAAGGTGTTAACATTTTTAAATGGTTTGTTTAAAGTGCTACTCTTTAGATAAAATAAAGGTGATACAGATGGACTTTTAGGTGTTTATCAAAATTTCTTTGAGTTCATTTTCAGTTTTCTAGTAATCGTATCAGATCATCCTGTCTCTGGATTTAATACCAGAGAGAATATGAAGAGATATTAAGATACTGTTTCCCTTATTTCTTATATATTAACTACCCCTCTCCAACCAATGCAGTTTTATAGGTATAGAATGGTATATTACCCTTCTCTGAGACATTAGTATTGCTAAAATCAATTCAGTGAGCAACCAGAACCACAGTAGGGTGCCTTCTATGTTTCAATGAAAACGTACATAAAACTTGAAATCCAGCATTTGGAGAAAGCAATTTTGACTGTTACGTTAGATACAACATACTCAGAAATCTAGCTTTGAAGGAGTACCTCATGTAAAGGAAGGACAGCAGTATTAGCCACCTTATTTATTTTCCTTTTCTTTGAACTCAGAATATTATAGTTGGACAATAGCTTTGTCCCATTTCAGGAAATTATTGACTCACTTTCCTACTCTTTAATAATATATATATATATATATATATTTTTAATTGGGAAGGAATTCTCATGGCAACTATTGTCATATTAAATACTATTATTCCACAGTTAGATTTGAGAAATAAAGGCATTATTCATTCATAATATGACTTCAAAATTATTTTTGGACCTTAACCCCTGTTCTTATATAGTTCTTCTGGATGTATAATTCTCTGTTTGGATGGAAATTATGAAAGATCAAACAAGGCTTGGCACAATACCTGTCTTAAACTACTTAGCTGTCAATTACAAAGAAAAGCTTTATGCTGCATGTAGCTTTACTTGTTGATTTATTTTGAGAAATGCATAAGTTATTATTAATGTCATTAACTGCAGCAGTTAAATACTATAATTATTTTACTCTCTTGTCATCTTTTTGATTTTATACCTATTAAACATCATTGACTCTTCCTCCTGCTTCCCTCAACTACTGCACTCTAAAGAGACCACCTACGATTCTGGGTTAATAAGCCAGCGCTTTTCACTCAAAATAGCATTGCAGAAAGCCTCATTATCTTCTACATACTAATCCATAACACTGCCAATCTTCCTGAGTCAATCTGAAGAAGCATTATTTCTAGTTGAGGTTTTTTTTTCAAAGCAGCATTCAGGCTGTTAAGAAAAAAAAAAAAAAAAAAAAAAAAAAAAGGTTCTCAGGTCTCAGGTTCTCACATGGATTATACTGCATCATCACTTCTGTGTTCAACTTTGTTTACAAAAGATCTGCTAAACCAAGCTGGAGTGAGAAGATTGGTACTAATAGGGGTATTGCATACTGTAGAAAATACGAAGTACGGTAGAAAACATGCATGCAGGAGAAAATAGAAAGTCAGAACAATTCTAAGCTTGTTTTATATTTGTGAATAATGTCACCACTATTAAGAAATAGTCTGTTTCCTTATTTTTGATACTTTGTTCAGACTTTGTAAATTTGTATCAGTTGCAACTCTGCTTTTATGCAGATCCTCAAAAATTACCTTCATAATCAAGCAGATTTACCTCACCTCATTTGATATTAGTCTTTAAACTAACCAGATATGTGAAAATATCTGAGTCTTCTGATATCACTTTAACTCTTAAACAGAAAACTTTGTTCCCTGTTAACTCCCCTGAACAATTTTAAGTTAGCACAGTTCACAAGGAATCATCCATGGAGCAGACTTAGGGCTACAGAGAATTGTTCTTACCTAAAGGAAAAAATGAAAGTTTATATGTGTTTATTTTAATCTTTTAATCCTTTTTGCTTTGTTTCTCTGATGTCATGAAATAGGCAGGGAGAGGGAGGGACATTTCTCGGCAGTGCTTCCTCACTTGTTTTTCAGCTACTGAAAACCAGTCATTTTCTTTTTCAGTGATACTGCTTTGCACTTTGCAGTAATGAAATGTGTGAATCACAGCAGATGAAGGAGATGCTGATTGAAGCATAAATTCTGCTTGCTGCAACAGTTTTTCAACATTTTTTTTTTATTTTCTTTTGCAGACTGGTTTTTGACATTGTGAAATTCTGACTCATACTGGAAAAAGCTTGGCAGAACAGTATATGTGTGGGTGTCAGCATCTGGAGGAAAGCACAGAATAAGATACAATTTAAAAAGGCAAAGAAAAGACACTGACTTTTGGCCATGAAGGACCAAATCCCATTGAACTCTTTAATGAAACCCACACCAACTGAAGCAACGTGATACTTCAAAAAGACCGAGTATGCATGTGTAAAGACAATAATTCTAGCATGTCACAGATTCATTCATTTCACTGTGAATAAACAGGATGATTACCATGTCAGTATGTTTTTGGCCATTCATCAGAGTTTGTGCAAATACTATACCTAATTATCCAGAATTTCTGGGCATTAGTCTTTCAGATATCTGAAAATCTCATAGAACTGTCCAAAGAGGTATTGCTGGCCAGTGCATAATAAATGTTAACAAAATTAATTGAATCAGCTTCTTCCTTGGGGTACACAGAACAAGAGGAAGGAAAAAGAAACAAAGATTTCCTTATATAAGTCCATGGTTTTTATTACTTAAAATAAGTACTTTTTAGAATTCATAAACTGTTCATAGACATCTGATCTAATGTTTTGATTGTTTATTTTTGATTAGACATCTAAAATATATTGGTTGGATTGAATTCAAAAAAAATCGAACTACTGACTTAAAAAATAAAAATAAAATTGAAAAAATGTGTACATTAGACAGAGATGCCCACATTGCAATGTCTACAGCTAAATAAGAGGAGTCCCACCCAAATTAACCATGTATTTATTGTTCTTAACTTTAACCTTCAGCCTTTAAAACCTTCAAAACCTTAATGCTTTGCAGATTTTGTATGCTCATGCACTATCTGTTGTCTAAATCTAGAAATATTAGTGTTTAAATTCCTTTTAATTATCAGACTTGCTGGGTAATTTCCTAAAGTCAAAACCTGTTACAAATTCAGTCATCAAACTAAGATAACAGGAAACATAGGTACTAAATATCAGGTGCATATTTACCTCAAAATTTTCTTAAAAGATAACATTAAAAATAACAGCAGATTTTGAAATAGATTTTAATGTTTCAGTATTCTGGATTCTGTCCTGCCATGTATTGTTTCAAATATCTTCTTAGTTACTTTCATCATATAATGATGAATTTTCAGTTCTGATAAGAAAGGTATTTTGTAGACTATAGATTTAAACACATTTTTTGGTTTTCTTTAATATATATCACATTCCTCAGATGTATATGAATTAATTTTATTCTTTGCTTATAAAATGTCTGGTATTTTCCTACATTGGTATATACACAAAGAGTATTATTATTATTATTATTATTATTATTATTAATAATAATTTCTGAATTAGTCAATTTTCCTGTTATTAAAACCAACAAGATAATCAATCTGGAAGTCTCATAGGAGCATTTTTGAACTGAATATGAGTTTTGTCATTTTAAAATTAGAGGTCAGGTTCTGCCCTGAACTACAGGCAACCACATTTTCATCAGTGAGCTCATACTCATACACTCAGCAGCAGGGTCTGCAAGAACATTTGATTTTTTAAAGATCATACTTTAAATCCAACAATGAATTTCAGGTTTTGTGACACTTGGTAATGTAAATTAATCACCCTGACTTTGTAATTCCTTCTGCTGAGAGTAAAAGTAGAAGTTTGAGGTGGTGATGCAGCTTTTGGTGGTGATGCAGCTAATCTATGTAAGGAAGATTTAATGTAAATGGTCCCTACTTCTAACACACCCAGACATCTTTGTTCTGACTCAGAGATCATAGCTAGTGAAATAGAAAAAGAGTATGAGTAAGCATCATATTGTCCAGTAAAACATGTAAAGCAAAACAGCCCTACTGAGCAGGTACCTTGTTTAGTGGAACTGATGTGTGAGAGGTAATACACAGGCAGTGGATATGCACAAGGAACATCTTGGAATGAACAGTTTACAGGGGTTTACCATTCTCCATTTCAGCAATCCAAATAAATTAATTGTAATCATAAAAAAATATGAGATTAAGTTTATTTAATAACATGTATTAAGAAGAACTGTGAAAAGGTGCAACTGGGGAAAAAAGTCTCTGTGTTTCACCATTCTGCAGTCTGAATTTAATAGGGAAAAGTAGTAAGACCTTCTTGAGAAATGCATATTTTAAAAGAGGCATCAGTTTTACAAAGAAACTTCACTGAAAATGGATGTATTAAACCATTTCCTTCCCCCCCCCCCCCTCCCCCCGCCCCCCTCATTTTTTTCTATAGCATTGCATGAAAAATGGTGGAGAAAATAAAGGGGATTTAGAAAAGCTTAAAAGACTTTGTGAAAGTTAATTATTACAATTAATCTCACCTGATTTCATGGAGATAAGTTCAATTTCACAGGCCTGATTCCAACGGGAGCTGAAAACTTATGTGTGTGACCTGTAAATGATATCACAAGCAGTAACAGAATTTGACAAATTGTTTAATCACTACAGTGTAGGTTGGCACATTTTTCTTTGCTGTAATAAAGTTTCTCTTCTTAGAAAGCATATGGATTTATATGTTTCTGAATTTCTATAAAATCTCAGATACACGCTAACATTGTTTTTGCCTAAAAAAGCTGAATTTGTTCACAAGACAAATATCCATACTTTTTAAACAATATATCTGCACAGGTCACTATTTTCAAGGACTTAGTCATTTACACTTTCTGGTTTTGCTTGGAACAGCTGTCCTATTTAAAAAGAAATTTAGCCTTCCTTCCATCAAAAAAATACACAATGCTATCAACATCAAAAGACAGTCTGTTACAAAAGTTTATATAAAACCAAATAATAGCTTTTCATGGGTAACAACTGGTGTGACAATAGTGAGAACATCTCAGAGAGCACCAGTACCAAATTATGGTAATTATAGCTGTATTATAATGTATGTAAACTGGAAAAATAAAACACACCTTTTAGAATTGGCAATTTCCATAATAAATCATGAACTCCGCAAGGACTTTTCACACTTGTCATTTTAATCCTCAGGTCATTTAGCAACAGCTACTGAAGTTACTAATAAACCATTGGAACTGAGAATTGATGAAGAGCTCTGAATTAGAATTGTCAGCACAGTCAGGTGAAGACAAATACTTTGTCTGCTAGCATTTTTTTTTCTTCCTTTCTAGGGGAAGCTATGTGAAATATCTTTATGAATTTATGAATATCTGAGCTTTTTATTCCAAAATTGAACTATTTTATTATTTATTTGTAACAAACTGAAATACATATGTTATAAAGCAGATCTTTCATCTGATAAGGATTTTTTTTTTTTATTTTTTACAACAGAATTTTTGGCTTACTTTGGTAATGAAATGTTGATTATCAAATATATATATATATATGAAATTTTTCTTCTTTACTATTCTTTTTTTTAAAAAAAACACAAATTAGTATAGTTATACTTAAAAGTGTATTGCAAATGCTTTATTTTTGCCAAATAGAATTCTAATGTTACCTGCTCTCTAAATGCCCTCCTTGGTATTAAACTTTCTTTGTATTGTGTTGTCCAATAAAGTGATAGAACAGATTGTAGCTGCACTTTTCCAATGTAAGTGATGTCTGTCTGCAAGTTATGCTTTCTGTTTCAAGAAGTTGCCTCATATTTCAAAATTCCATGCAGCTAACCCACACTGAAAACATTTATTCACATTTATTCATGAATTAAGTAGTATTTCAGTTATAACACAATGTGACGTGCAAGTAACCCCTTAATCAGTTTCACATACATACATCATTTTGTAAAGTGTATCTTTTGCATTGTAGAATAATAGTAATTTAGGTAAATAATAATAAAGATAATACCAGATTAAAGATGATACCAGATTTTACCACAAAACATTTAATCTTATAGCACATATGTATGCACATACAGAGAGGACAGGGATGTATGAAGACTGTGTACATCATATTTCATCTTTTCTTTAACAACAACAACAAAAAAAAAGTACAGAGATGAGAAAATGTATATATAAACATAATATTTTTTTTTTTCACATAGTTATATCCTGAATAAAACTAGGTTATTATTAGTCAAAAAAAGTCTAATAAAAATTATGAGGATTATTTCATGTAGCATTTAGGTAAAACTAAAATATAATTAAATAACAGAAGAAATACAAGAATTATTAAAAAACCTTAACTTGATTTTGGGTTTTAAATACATTTAATGGCATGACATTTGCCTTGCTACAATTACAATATGAACTGTATCTGCATTATATTCACTTTCTTTATTTTTCATTATTCTTTTGCATGGAACTTCATTTCATTATGTGAATTCAGGATAAATCCAAGTTCAAATTTATATTACAAGAGCTTTACTGAAAGTCTCCATAGCTAGGTAATATATATATTTCACCATCTACCTTTGGAATCTTTTTGAAATCTAAGAAGAATGAGAAAGTATGGCAAACAGATAAGGTGTATCACAGGCAATTGTTTTCAAATTTAAATTTCAATAGAAATTCAAAAGAACAGCACAAACATGGAGGATAGTACATCTGGAAAAAAATAAAAAATAAAATAAAATAAAGACTAATTAATCTTGCAAACATTTTGTATTTGATTTATATTTGATTTATAACAGTAGTTTAACTTGAAAAAAAATATTTTTAAGGCTATAGAATTCTACATTTTCTTCTTTTCCATCAAATGGCTTGATTCTGAGTAGAAAATTAATCTAATAATTGCATACAAACTTCATGAACACATTAGAAGATGTGGAAATTCATAGTCACTTTCGTGTTTTAAAATGAGGAGTTTTCTCTCTCTCTCTTTTTTCTTTTTTCTTTTTTTTTTTTTAACTCCTAAATTCACATATTTTGTTTTTGAATGTGTTTATATCATTAGAAGAAGTTGAATAGTTAAACAAATATTTTTTAATAAGCCGTCTACTGGGCAAATCCTGTTTTATTTCCATTCCTCTTCCATCAGATCTGTTACTTGTCTAGGTCTATTTAGATCTTAGTTCAGAACAGTATTTAGAAACTGTTATATGAAAATGAACAAGAAATAAACAGTGAACATTTTCTGCTTGTTTAAAAGTAGGTAAAAGTAGGCATCTTAAAAGTAGGTATCTACTTGCTTAAAAGTAGGTAAATTTTTAGTAAAATTACAAAATTTCAATATTTTACCATAAAACATCAAAGGAAAAGTTCAAAGTACTTGGCTCTCAAAATTATTTTTCTGTTCTTAGATGCAAAAACAGACTAATCCCTTATACCTTACAGCTTTTATTATTATTGTTATTATTATTTTTATTATTGTTAGTTTGTATCTATTTTTTATTTATTTTAAAACCTGTCATCTGTTACAGACTAAATGTGAAAAGATCAATCTTTTGATCAATCTGTACTCCATCTCCTCTTACTACAAAGTGACAAATTAACATTTGTGACAACATTCCTAAATATTAAGTTGCAGTGATTTCTAACACTGCTGAACTGAACAATGATTTTATGGTTCATTATTAACCACCATTCTGCATACTGTAAATCAGCTTGCATTATCAAAACAAAAATATATATATATATATATGTTAATAGCAGTCAGAAATGCAAGGATGCATCTCCAGTAGATTGTAGTGTGACCTTTTGCAAGTCACACTACTTTTGCACTTCTTCATGCCACAGCCCATTTGTAAAAGAGGGATTAGTAATTTGCTTCCTCTCAAAACTGTTACATAGAAATTTAATTGAGTTCTTGTTTGTATGTTTTCTCCACTGCTGAAAAATTCAGTTACAAGTTTCCATGAATGGAATTCTAATGTTCAAATAAATAGCTGTTTTGAGCAACTACTTTAATTTATACACAGAAGTATGCACAGTGAATAGCACAGTGAATAAATAGCACAGAAAATACACACTGAAAATAGCACAGTGAATCCAAACTCAAACATCGGTATATTTGTAAAAAAAATATGTCCACATAAGTTACAGAAGCAGTTTTCATGAAGGAATTACTTATTCTTGCTTTTACTTTTTTGTTTGTTTCTTTGTTTGTTTGTTTGTGTTTGTTTGTTTTTGTTTTAGGATTATAGCAGTTGTAGGGAGGAAGTATTTTTACACAGAAGTATAAAAAATGAAAAAAGAAATGAAAAGACAGAAAAAAGATTAGATGAATTGATACAAATATATTTGCATAAATATATTATGTGGATTTATTTTGTTGTTGTTAAGGAAGTAGACTGCAGCAGATTCCACAAAAGCAAATCTCAAAATTTAATAATATCAGAGGTGTTGGTGACTGTGGACTAATGGGTCTAATTAGGTCTAATGGGATCTTGCAGCTTTTTAATGGTTCAGAATTCTGGTGGCTGTAACTGATGGACCCTAGTGGTGGTACCTGACTAGAGACATGTCTTGGTACAGCACAGTGGGACATGAGAAAGATGAGAAAATCATAAATCTGGGTAAAACGGAAGAACAAATCTTCTGAGTTCTCTCATTAAATGTCTTGTCAGTGCAGGAGATTACATAACTTCTTTGATTTTATTTTCGTCATATTTTTTTCATATTTAAAAAAAATATAATATATTCTAGTATTTCAGTCCTTTGATGGTTAGAAACCTGATGATTTTCAATCTAAATCCAATTAAGTCCATGCTATACTAATATTTTTTTTCACTTAAATTTGTCCTTTATTTTGGGCTCACATTTCTTTTCTCACTTTTACTTAATATATTGACTTCTGTGATACTTTCTGAGTATCACATTCTCTCAGTCATGCATTCTCTCGGTTTACGCTTTCCCAGGTTTTTTGGTTGTCCTCAATAATTTATGTTCTTCCTTTTTAGGTTCACCGCAATATCCATTTTAGATATATTGTGTCATACACTTCATCATGATAATCTTTGATCAAACACATACAAATTATTACAGTTAAAAAAAAAAACAAAACATAGGTTTTGTAAAATATCATTAAAATTAGCTGAAAATATCTTGTCTGATGCACTTTAGACTTGCAATTGCCTATTTCATTTCCACAGTGTTTGTATATACTGACAATGTAAGTAAAAAATATACTTATCTGATCATCATCCTCAGTGTGAAAAAAAAGCGCTGTTAGTCCTTGCACTTTATATAATAATAATAATAATAATAATAATAATTATTATTATTATTATTATTCCTTTTCTTCCTTACATTATTCCTGTGATAATTCTTCTGTGGTAGCTGGCAATGCTACATATATTATATATATACACCAAACAAGATCTGTATTCTAGGCAGAAAAAGAATACTTGAATAAATTGCACATTTTCCAAATATTCCCAAATATTCATAGACATGATATAAGCAAATATAATTTATGAACATTCATAGAATCATAGAATTATTACGGTTGGAAAAGACCCTCAAGATCATCTGGTCCAACCATCAGCCACTAAACCATGTCCCTAAGTACCAGGTCCAACTTTTCCTTAAACACCCCGGGGACAGTGACTCCACCACCTCCCTGGGCAACCCTGACTGACTACTCTTTCTGATTTCCAACCTAAACTGTGGTGTAATGACCACACGGACACCAGGGTTCTTTTAGGATCAGTAACTACTACTACTTTATTGATGACATAACATCAGCTCTCTCTTACTGAGGGCCTAACTTCATCTCTCATATTGAGGACATAACTTCATTCTCATTCTTGCCTCACCATATTGAGGACAGGCTCCCTTCTTATACCATTCACCCCACAGCAGTACTTTTCCACTAACTATTCATTGGTCTACAACTTTGCCTGGCAACTGCAAACACCCAGCAACTTCCATGCCTTACTGGCTGGAGAACAAGCAACCCGAGAGAGCAAGGCATCTCCTGAATCACCCTTCTTTTTTGCCTCTAAACTCTTTACATTCCTGATGGCCTCATCATTAAAAGTCCGATGTTATCACCAGCCATGGGGCTTGTTGACCCCCATGGCCACACTCCCACACTAAATATCCCCTGGCACAACTTAAGTTTATTTCCTCTAACATTCTCCACTCGTTCTAATCTAGGAAGGGTGGTTTAGGTTGACCAGGGCATTTGTTGTGTATTAAATTATATACTGCAGTGATTAGAGAGAAACAGAAATATATTTACTGATATAATATAGTGATCTAACAAAGCTTTATCACAAATAAGACAGTGACTTAACAAGATTCATGATGGCAAGGTACACTTGATTATTTACTGCATATAGAACATGGTAAATCAGAAGTTAAAACAGTCTCCATGGTCCCACATGCTACATGTCCATTCTTTGAGCAAGAGGCTCAATATTGCTCTCTGACTACCACAAGACTAGATATTCAGTATCTTCACAATATCTGACATAAATATACAAGTTTTACTTACTCTTTCCTTGAGTTGGAGAAAATTCCTGAAGCAAAATATCAAAGACCTTAGAAGGTCATAAGAAAGAACATGACCTATAATGAGGCTGCTACATCCTGTCATCCTGAACATGTTGTGTTCAACATGACTTGTTGAACACAAGACCCAAAAATGTGAGTTGGAATCCAAATATAGAATACTAGAAACAGATTGGAACAGCCCCTGGTGAGCTGTTCTACTGTTGTTCCTAGTCCATAGGTACAACACTTCTCTGTTAGGGATTGAGAATACTTATTAAAAAATAAAAATAAAAATTATTTTTAAAGGCATTTAATGCATTATTTGACAACAACAGCAACAACAACAAAGTGATTTTAATTTCAAGGAAAACATTACATATCTTCTTCTATGATCTACTGTAATTTAGGAACTACAAGCAATCAACAAAAACAGCACAATGAAGTAAATGCTTCTAAAACTACGCACTATAATATATAATTGTATGTGAATCACTGAAAGCTATTGTGTGGACACAAATGACAACAGATGATTTTTTTATTTTTTTATTTTTTATCAAGAATACTTCAAAAATAATATAAAGTATCTTTCACTGGACACAAAAAGATGTTATTTTATTGTTAAGTGGCATGAATGAGTTTTTGAAGTGTAGTAAAGTGACAAAATTGTAGTGTATACTGCCAAATAGCTACTGTGTTCATATATAAATCTTTTTGTTTGTTTGTTTGTTTGTTTGTTTCAAACAGTGCACAGGAAGAAGTTGAATTGGATTCACAAAATCAGAAAAGGGCATTTGTACCTCATTCAGCTGTTTATGGTATTTGTGCTTGCTGGTTCTAAATGGAGGCTGAATGGATAACTCAAATGAGATGTGTTTCTCAATTAATTTTCATGACAATATCATTTCTTTTATTATGGAACATTTCTGATTACTATGTATTGTTATTATTAGGGTTTCTAACAATATTGGAAAAAGAAATACAAAAGAGTTTATCTTGAGATATAATCAAAATGTGTGTTGACACCCTGCTGTTGCCACTGAGTTTAGATAGAGTTAAAATGACTTGACACTTCACAGAATGCATCCTTATAAGTTCCTCCTTGGAGTATTAAAATTTATAGCCTATACAGTTAAGTACCTCACTATCCCAACGACATTGAAATTCTTTGGAGACTCTTTTGGGTCTTCAAACGGAGGGAGAGTCATCTTCTTCTTGACTTCCAATATGTATTTTCAACAGAACAATGACCAATGAAAATTTATCTGCTCTATAGTGAATATAGCATAATGCTCAGCTCATGCTTCAAGAGGGAAAGACTTTATGTGCACTAGATATCAAATTTCTTTAGATTTCTGTGAGAAGTGCATGTGTCCATGAGAAGCAATAACAGGAATTATATTTTTGCTGTTTACTTCTTCCTTCACTACCCATAGACTGGGTCTTTATGCTAGGAAAGTGGCTGTAACAGCTTTTATGTATAATAACTTACATGAGTATTTGACAAATGTCATAAAATAATAAATTCTTCTCATTAACCTCCATTAAATGATTGCTGAACAAATTATTATTGCCTTTATTAAATTTCTAAGAGAATTTGCAAAAAGAACAGTAAACAAACCTCAGGAGAATACTTTTTGCCTTCCACATAGATTCTGATAAATATCGCATTAGAATATTCTATACGACCTAAAATGAGTATCTTTGTCTTGGAACCCTAATGGTCTTAGTTCATGCTATTTTAGACCTCCGTACTCTGCTGAACAAGTCAGGCTGAAATAATTGCTCCATTAAAGGAACTGGTGCTATGGACTGGTGCTAAATAAGTCCCAATTCCAACTATTATGATGCAGATGAAAATGCACAAGGGGCTTGCGGCAACTAGAAGTCTCAAAAAAACAAACAAGCAAACAAACAAACAAAAACTTTGTGAAAATATTTTGTGTGAATCTCTTGATTTTGTTGATTTATAATGTAGTATTAAATAACCTGATTAGTCTCTTTCCTCTCATAGGAATTCACCCCTTGTTGGAATGTATACTAGGATTTCTTCAATGTCAAGTTGTACATGTATCGTTTAATAACAAAAACAACAAAATAACATAACCCATAACCTAACACATCATAGCATAACATAACTGTCATAACAATCATGAAATCATGTTAGTTATCATTTGCACTTTTATTGATCTGCCATTGAAAATCCAGTAAATTGTAGAACAGATTGTAACACTGTATACAAAATACATTTAATTGTAAAATGTTGCTACATTCAATTTGAAATGTATCCCAGAGGCAAGAGAGATTTAGTGAAAATATTTGGCCTTTAAAGCCATTGACTTATTTTTTGAACCAAGCAACAAAATGGCCAGTCTTAGTCTTTCATATGCCAGACAATGTTATTCAGTAAAGTATTAAGTTACCAGTTCAAATATATACTTAGATACAGTCACGTTTCCGCATTTAATTTCAGTGGAGAAAAATAAAATAAAATTAAAAATAAAGGAAATATATTTTGATACTTGAATTTACCAGTATCTATCAAATGAATTCAGCTGGTCAGCATTTCTTCACAAATCCTTTCATTTCTGCAGAAAGATATCAGGACATGGAAAAATGTCTTTCCACTCTCTCCCTATGAAACTTCTAAGCTCCTCTTCTTCTAAATTCTCTTCTATTTATCTAGTTTGTCTTGACACATGGCAGGAATGGTGTCTCTACAGTATCAGTTTTGAGTAAAAAGTAATTTCTTGTTACCCTGCTCTAAAACGGTCCAGCAAACTGAAACTCTTGTAAGGAAAAAAAAATATGTATCTCTATATATCTCTCTCTCTATACAGATATATCTTATAGGACTGCCAGCTGCAATTATGTCCCAAATGACCTCTAGCAAGACTTTCCACAGAGACTGATTGCCAGTACTTCCTTGGGTATAGAGGCCCCTCTCACAATGGAACTCTACTATCATGAGTGTGACCATGACCAGGTAGCAGTGATGGTTCTCAGGGCTAAGACAATCTATACCAGTGGAGGGTTGCAGTTATTATGACATTTATAACATGAATATTTTTTTCCCCTTTTTCCTAGTGTTTAACAAGGATTAAAACTGGAATAGTTTAGGAATTCAAACAATTATGGTTGAAAATAACCCTGTTTTCAAATTGTTATAAATGAAGACACAACTCAATCTGAATTTAGTAATACTTATAAAATGCAAGTAAGCAGCGCTGGGTGGGCAGGGAGTCTATGCTCTACCAACACGCACACACAACCATCAAACTTTCGAAATATATATAGAACATTGTTTTTTACATATTCATAAGAAACCTGAGTACGCCTATACATGTATGTCCTATCCCCGCTTCGTATTATAATTAATATTTTCACAAACTCCTCCTTTTGGCACCTGCACGGTGTCTGTTGGTGGTGGTCACTGGGGGTTGTGGGGATGAAGGCTCACGGTTCCAGCCCCATCACCGCTAGCAACCTTTTGTTCCTGCACAGACCTGTGGGTTCCCGGACCTCGTCCAGACCACAGGGGCGGCTTCGACATGCTAACTGTTTTTCTGCACATGCTCTGCCCCTCCACAAGGTCCCCAAAAGCATCAAAATGTGATTGACACCAGCTTATGCGAGGCCATCTTTTCCTGCATTTCGTTAACCCTTGAAACCACACTAATAATATCATATAACATTTAACAATAAATTTTAACAGTTTCAACCAGCAAACACCCAGCAACTTCCATGCCTTACTGGCTGGAGAACAAGCAACCTGAGAGGGCAAGGCGTCTCTTGAATCACCCTTCTTTGTTGCCTCTAAACTCTTTACATTCCTGATGGCCTCATCGTTAAGAGTCCGATGTTATCACCAACCATGGGGCTTGTTGACCCCCATGGCCACACTCCCACATCTTCCCCTTCTTTATTAATATCAGCCATCTTCTTGACACGATTACTCCATATATCACAGTACTGACTCTAAGAGCCCTTATAAATTCCTCATTCATTGTATACCCTGAAAGTATAAGAGATTTAAAGATCTTAAAGATACAGTTCCTAAAATGATGTACAATTTTTTCCACTGTATATAGATGAAGGGTAACTGATTTTGAAACATGATGAACCTAAACTGTTCAGAAGTGCTAAGCCCTCACAATTTCAAAGGAGAATAGTAGAGTTCGTGGCTCCTGTGCACTTCTGACAACCAAACATTTTACTTTCTTAGGGTAATTATCCAGAAAATTAAACACCTCATCCTTGCCAAACTTTTTACCTCCAGAATTTCATATGACAATGTAAAGAGATTTACGCAAAGTAAGAAGTTTTTGTTGTTGTTGTTGTTGTTGTTGTTTGTTGTTGTTGTTGTTGTTGTTTGTTTGTTTGTTTTTAAAACTGTGTGGAGGTCTTCACTGAGTGACAAGGGCAATCTGTTAATGAGGAGGAAATGAAAATGAACAAACTGAGGAAGTGAAATGCTTATGTTTTCCTTCCCTATTAGGACTGGCAATAAGAGACAATTAGTAAATGAATACTTACAACTTCCTTCCACAATCAGCAGGCAACATAAAAAGGGAGGAGACAATGAGACTAATAATAACAATTGGATGCATAATAGCTGTATCATTCCAGATTAAACCACAGAAGCAAGCATTTGCCTTCTACTCAAGAAAGACAAAATTTGTTCCAAGGTAGGTCTATACAATGAGATTATATAATGAAGATAAAAACAGGCCAGAAGTTTACTTTAGTGATTTTCCATAGTGGGCTTTGTACCAAGTGTAGCTGTATGTAGAGCAGACTTCTGTAGTTGAGATAATTGTCCTTAACATTGTTTCTAGTTAATAAAGAAATATATATAAACTCTCTGAACATAATTAATTTAATGACAAAATAACAACCTGAAATGGATAAGGTGTATCTAAAAGCATATGTCTGTTGAAGATCAACAACATGTGACGAGCTCAGGTAGAAATGTCTATAGTGTGAATGTTTAAAAACAAGTGATAAAAAAATCCTTTTCTAGGGTGTTGGCAAGTGATAGCTAGGTTTAAAAAAGAATGTGAAATCTACCACATTCCTACTGTACATATAATATAAATCATTATAGATATCTTTCATTTTAAAAATCTATTCAGACTTCCCTAAAAACCATGCAATGACACTATAGGTGACACAAAAACAGATGTTTTGCTAATAAGAAATGACAGATTTGAAGGTGCTTGTGCAACTCTATTTCGGATTTTTTGTGTATAAATGAATACATCATTTATAATTACTTTTTTTTTTTTATAGACTTTCCATTCCATATAGAATACAGAACAGGATGCACAGAGTATTATGGTTGCTTACTGCAGAGGAAAATACAGAAAATTAACCCAATGTTACTTATCTTTTTACCAAACATCATATCATAAAGAATGGAAAAACAAAACAATCAATCAATCAAATAAACAAAAAGTCATAAGTGATTTCCTGAAATGTTTATGAAATGGTTGTGATTGAAAATGAGGAAATGTATTTTTCCTTATGTAAAAAATATTCAGTCTGAAGTAGAGAAGAGAAATCACTTACAAAATTTTCTATCAAGTGTTTTAAAACTGGAATAACAGACTGTGTTTAACTAAACTGATCTCTTCATCTAACAAGGTAAATTAAATGACACAAAAAAGTAGAGAATAGGTACCAAGAGGGAACTATATGGGACAAGTAATAACACCCAGTCACTATGCCCAAAACTGCAGTTCTCACTAGGGCTGCAACATCTCTCCAAATAGTTCTCTTAATAAACTCCCTTCTCTATGAACAGCAGATAACATAAATAACAGCAACTCCTGTTATTTATTAACAAGTACAGCAGATCTTATGAAGCATTACTTTAATATCAAGTATTAGGGTTTCTCACAGAGTTGTCCAATGAAAAACAACCAAATATACTTTATATAGAAATCTCTCAGCTCACTTGTAAGATCAGTGTAATTAGCTTTTATTGCTGAAAAAATGGATCCTAGGTGCTCTGTCAGCTTATGCCTTGTACATTTTAATGATATTCATTTGAGCAGAAAGAACTGAAAGAGCTATTATGATGGCATATTTTTTCTCTAATCTTCAAGGACGGGTTACGTTTAAAACAGGTAGTGTGATAAAATCCTAATCACTATCATGGTTGTGACCAGCAAGTGAAGACTATGCACCTCCAGATAGAAGAGGTGTTGTGTGAATTAGTACACTGTTGTAGGTATAATAAACTTCACAAAGGGAAATTGCTAAAGAGAGGGAGAAGACTCAAACGGGAGAGAATTTAAATCCACAAAGAACCACAACACATAAAATATAAATCACTCTTTGTGCCAAAACTGTTTGTCCCTGTTGTTTCTGAAAGTATATAAAAACTATCTGGTAGTCTGTGTGAAGTCTTGGTGAGTCAACAAATGGAAAAATACTTGAGAGGAACAAGAAAAGAACACAAAACAAACAACAACAACAACAAAACATTGTCTACAAACTGAAATGCGGGAGTGAAAAAACAGATTCCCCTAAAATAATCTGAGACATGTTTTCTATGCAAAATAGCTGATTAATTTTTCCTCAATAAATAAATAAATAACTCTCAATAGGGCTCTGGAAGGAAAGCAGATCTTAAAGTAAATAAGGCAGCCAGAAGGTCATGGCCCAGGCATGATTTCTCTGTTTTGTTCCCACACAGTTGTAAGTTAATATTAATTCTTCATGACTTATTACAGTCTTCTTTTTGTCTAAAACAATATTGATTGACTTTCTTGTACTTCAGACTACATTTTTCTGTACAATGTTCTATATAGTTTTACAAATGTACCTTCATGACAGCCTTAGGCTGGGGTGACACACGAGGATCAAATTGAAGACCACGTGTTAAAACCTTGAACTAAAAATCCATGACTTTGCAGCTGAGGACTCTAACAACCCATTTTCTGTGGATCAGTAGAGAGGGGAACCTGTAATACATATTCTTTACTATGTTATTGCCATTGTTTTTAATAATTCTTTTTAGTATTCTCAAGTATTATGTAGCTGTACTCAGTTTTTCTACTGTGGAAAATGATCAGCTCTGTACATATTGTAGTGTACTTGCTGTACTTGCCTAGAATACTTTTGATTTCTATGTTTGCTTTGCTTTCTCATTTGAAAAAAAAAAAAAGGGGGGGGGGGGGGAATGGGAAGGAGGGGGAGAAGACACGACAACTTCTGTAATGGCGGTAACAGAACAATTCCTCACTCTATCTTGTTTCAGTTTTATACAGGAGCATGACCTTGTGTATGTATGTTGTGACATAGAATGCATACACTGTATTGTAATTATTATGAAGTATATAAAAATAAAGAGATGCATTTTCAAAGTATCATGTAAATGCTCAATTGTTTATATAAATCATTGATCACTGATACTTTTTGTGTCCTGCTGTGCCATTTTAGCAGCATTTTCCAGCAAAACTGCAAAATGTTTCCACTATTCTGATATACCATACTTTAATACATGGTGATATATAACACACAGTTTGAATACCTTTGAAAGTTTCCAGTGCTGGAGAAATTCAAGGGGGAAGATTTATAATATGAAGAATCAAAGGTAACTGTTTTCATAGAATCACAGAATATCCCGACTTGGAAGGGACTTACAAGGAATATAAGGAACATCAAGTCCAGCAAAGGACTACATAAAAATTAAACCATATCTATGAGAGCATTGTATAAATGCTTCTTGAATTCCAGCAGGCTTAGTATTGTGATCTCTTCCCTGGGTAGCCAAACCACTGTTTCAGTGAAGAACCTTTTCCTAATATCCAATCTGAAATTCCCTTGATGCAGTTTCATACCATTCCATTATTCAAGGAATAAAAGAAAAGAGTACCTTACAACACTTTAAAATTTCCCATTCAAAACACTGTGAAGTGCACACAAACCAAAGATTATTACACATTATCATGACAGATAGGAGATCAAATAGATGGATGCATAAATAAACAGATAGTATGCAAATATAAAAGAGTAGAATTAAGCCTGTCTTTCATAGCCACTGTTAGCTTAACAATGCATACAAGTATGCATACATATTCATGCACATATTCAGAATCTTTTAATCAGATCTGACAACAAGCAACAAAATCCAAACTAAATGTTAGTTACAGTTGCTCTGAGAATAACGCAATTATGGTAATCAGTCAACCACTTGAGAGAAAAGGATAGCTAGCACCTGTGGAATAGAGAGAAGTGATAGCAGAAGGAGGTTACAAGCAGTTAACGTCTGTGCAACAAAGATAGTAGAGAGTTCTCAACACTACTGTAATGGGAAAGGTCAGCCAAGTTTTGTCAGGGATGATAAATATAAAATCCTCTTTCTTTCCTGCTATATCAGTGGTCTCCTAGAGAACAGTATTATTCCTTACAATCCTGGTTGCTGTCATATCCTTAGGCTATCATAGCTGTAACTACTTTTATCTATGTCTTTATCAATGCATCATATAATTAAAGTTCTTGTTTTGTAAAGAAAATGATCAACAATGTTTAAGAGCTGTATTCTTAGCACCATAGGAAGGTAGCAGAAAAAGGCATTGGCCACAGAAGCCAAGCTGAAGTCAAAGAGGCAAAAAAACATCCTTGTCCCTGACAGCTCTCACTGCTACTACTACTGTCAAAGAGAAAGCTGAAGAGGCAGGGGCATATTCAAACATGAAGTCTGCAGCTAGCTGTTCCCTATACTCACACATCCACCACTATCCACTTTTCTTTCTCTTAATTAGCTCTCAGGCTCACTGCTCCAGCAGCCTTTTTGAGGATGCTAACACAACTAGAAATGAGCCTGCCTGTTTGCAGTGCTTTGGGTACTTGAAGTTCATCCAGACCCACATCTTTTCTGACTGCTGGAGAAGAGGCAAACAAAGCAAATGTAGAGTTGTTTTGTCTGAGTAACTAATATTCTTTTGTAGATTGATGTAGGACTAAGGAGAGAGAATGAAAGACAAAAGGTAGTTGCAGTTTAGAAGGACATTTTATGTAGAAGGGACTTATATAAGCTTCTGCTCATCTGGGAGGGAGGTTTAGGAAAGCCATAGGCTTTTACCCTCCCATAGCACAGAGCCCTCCTGCAGCACTACTCATTCTCCCATTTTTGGGGGGACATTGTGGTGAAGGGGACACCATACTATGGAAACAGACCAGCAGCTCCTGTTGCAGTCTGCTGCACTGCAGGGGCCTTGGGACAGCAAGGAAACTCCAGGGAGAGGAGATCGTGGTGCCTCGTGAATAGCAATTGTCTCTGGGAGCCAGGCATGAAATTCATGGAGAAACCACAGGCTGTGAGCTGGCAAATGTGGTGCCAGTTGAAGAGAACTGGGAGGTGGATAAAGGAGAAATTCTCCCCACGGCAACCAGGGAGCCCATTGAGAGGCCCATGACTGTGAGTGTGCACATGGGGATGGGTCTCTGTCTTGCCCCGAGAGCAGGTCCTGGGCAGAGGAGCCTCCTGCTCTGTCTTCTTCATCCCACTTTCCCCCAAGCCCAGGCTGGTTCTTGTGCTTGCCCCACATGTCTGGAGAAGTCAGTATTTGTAGAGTTAAACCTTCAAGGTGGGCTTACCAGGCAAACACCCCCTTTCTTGGCTGCTGCTGGTATGTACTGGCAGAAACAAAAAACAAAACAAAAACAAAAACACCCAGCGAGGATGATGACACCAATGAATTATTCTTTGAGGAACTAAGAAATGCCTTAAGATCAACTGCCCTTGTCCTTATGGGGACTTCAACTTGCCAGACATTAACTGGGAGTATCACACAGCTGACACAAGCAGGTTCAGGAGGTTTTTAAAGCACCTCGATGATAACTTCTTGGTGAAGGTACTAAGGCAGCCAACTAGGAAAAGTGCCCTCCTAAATCTATTGCTCGAGAACAGAGAGGGCCTTGTGAGGGATGTAGCAATTGGCAGCCATCTTGGTCATAGTGACCATGAAGCAGTTGAGTTTAAAATTTTTGGTGACAGGAGGAAAACTGCCAACAAAACTTCAGCCCTGGATATGGGGAGAGCAGACTTCAGGCTGGTCAGGGAACTAGTTAGTAAGGTCCCCAGGGAAACTGCTTTTGAAGGCATCCATCGGTGAGGGTCAATCTTTAAGCACTGTCTCCTAAAAGCACAGCATCAGGCAATTCCAAAATATCAGAAGTCAAGCAGGTGGGACAGAAGGTCATCTTGGCTGACTCTTCTGGAGCTTAGGCACAAATAATAATAATAATAATAATAATAATAAAAAAAAAATGTATAGATGCTGGAAGCAGGGTCAGGCAATATGGAAGGACTACAGGGATGCTGTTCGCTTTGCAGGGAGAAAATGGATGTGGCCAAAGCCCAATTGGAATTGAAGCTGGCCAGGTCTGTAGGAGGCAATAACAAGTTTTTTTTTTTTTTTTTTTTTTTTTTTTTTTTAATATGTGAACACAAAAAGGAGAACCAGAGAAAACATAGCTCCACTACTTGATGGGGATGGTCACCTCACAAACAAGGACGTAGGCAAAGCAGAGATGTTTAAGATTTCTTTGCCTCTGTCTTCAACATCGATTATGTGCTTCGAGACCCTGGGTGCCCTGATCTGGAGGACCATGACAGTGGAAATGATAAACTCCCAGCCAACCCTGAACGTGTGCACGATTTGCTGCTCCACCTCAATCCACACAAGTCTATGGGTCCAGATGGGATTCATCCCAAGGTGTTCAGAGAGCTGGCCAACATCATCATGGGTTATATCAGGCTGGTAGCCAGTCACCTATGGGGTCCCCCAGGACTCCATTTTAGGACCAGTTCTTTTCAATGTTTTCATAAAAGAATTGGATGTAGAACTAGAAGGTGTTTTGAGTAAGTTTGCTGATGATAATAGACTGGGAGGAGTTGATTCCGCTGATGGTGGAAAGGCCTTGCAGAGAGATTTGGACAGATTGGAGAGCCGGGAAATCACCAACCACATGAATTTTAACAAGAGCAAGTGCCAGGTCCTGCATCTGGCAAGGGGAAACCCTAGCTATACATACAGACTGGGGGATGAAATGCTGGAGAGCAGCCCCACAGAGAAGGATCTGGGGGTTTTGGTAGATAGCAAGTTGAATATGAGCCAGCAGTGTGCCCTGGCAGCCATGAGGGCCAACCGTACTCTGGGGTGCATCAAGCATGGCATTGCTTGTCGGTAAGGGGAAGAGACTGTCCCACTCTACTCTGTGCTGGTGCAGCCTCACCTTGAGTACTATGTGCAGTTCTGGGCACCACAGTACAAAAAGGACAAACTATTGGAGAGTGTCCAGAGAAGGGCTACAAAGAAGGTGAAGGGCCTAGAGGGGAAGATATACGAGACTGCAATAGCTTTTGTAATCATTGAATTATATACCATGCATTCGTATTACATTTTGTGAGATGTAGGAGAAAGAAGTATTTCAACTGGTAAATATTATTATTTTAGGAGTATGGACTTACACCACATGGGCAGGATTTAGCATAACTGTCACATCTGAATGAAAGGTTCTTCTTAACTGCCAACATAGAGAACTCTTCAAGGTACAACTCAGCTCACACACTTTGAACATGTCTCTTTAGAGTTTAATTAATCAATATTTTAGAGTTTAATTAATTAATTAAACAGGTATAGTGAAAACTGAGAAATGGTAAAAATGGCAATAAAGCCGTAGGGAGAGAGAGTAACTTGACGACAATCATATGAACAATTCAGCACAAAAATTATGTACCTTAAATATATTTTCTGATTCCTGTTTTAACATCCATAGAACTCACTGCCCCAAAAGAAAACCAAGAAGTTTTAGTCTTGCTCTTGCTGCTATTGTCCCACAGTGTAAACATAGAACATTAAACAAAGTATTTAAGGAAATCCTGATCTACATGTCTCCTGAGTTATATGTATACTCATCTACATGTATATTGAATTAACATGAGCTATATTTCAGCATTTGAGAATCTTCGTTATCAGCACTCATTGTAAGTTACTTCATCTATCTATATGCTTTTAGAACTTGTTTAGCTTATTCCTTCTGTTCACTTAATAAGAGAAAGAAAAAGTGTATATATCAAAAGCTCAAGTTTAGAGTAATATGATTCGATATTTTGTTAAGAATGTAACAACAATTTTTGTTAACTCATTGATTTTTGGCTGTTTATTAGTCTGCTTGATTTTAAACTAGAATTATATATATATATATATATAAATCAGTTTCTTAGGGTTTCTTCCATTCATTGTTGGCCTTATGTTGGAAGAAGGGCAGGTATTTTGGGAGAATCATACTTCTTCCTGTCACAACAGCTAATGAAGCACATGAAACCATTGACTGTTGCTTGATCATGCATACAGAACAAGCAACTGTTAGGAGGCACATTCTTCTTCTGAGATGAAACTATCTGCAGACAGTCCCTGAAGGTTTTCCTCCAGGGCTGTAAATTCACAGTAAGAATACAGTTTTTTTTTTTTTTTCATATTAGCACAGATTAAGACAATGCAAATGGGAATATCTATATAAGCATATACAGATGTCTAATTTTCCTAGGAAGTTTTCCATGTATTGTGCATACAACCTACTAATGTCCAGTATATTATTTAAAACAAGAACAGCAACAACAAAAACAGGAAAAAACAATCAAACAAACAAAACCCACACTGGAATTAAACTAAATGACTTTATCAAATCCTTCATATCAGAATAAAGTAATCATAGGAGGAAAGATATACATTGCCAAAACTTGATTTTAATTATTCATTTGATAGATATTTCTGGACAAACAGATTCAGTCACTACCAGATGTAGCATATACGTGTTAATAATCTGAGATAATTGACTTTCCCTTTTGCCAATTACCACATATCCAAACTTAGTCTCTTTCCTTCTCTCTCTTTTTAAATTTACTAGAAGGTTAGAGAAGCATAAACCAGAAGACTAGGAAGGATAAGGCATGTCATTAAAATGTGATTGCAATCAAGATTAGGTGCCAATTATTATCTTCTGTGAGAAGTCAGAAACAATCTCAACTTTCGTGTCTTTGCACAGTACTATTGAGAGTTCTAAAACCCTCACCTTTTAATATTTTGAAAACACTCCGAAATTAAAACAACAACAACAACAAAAAAAGAAAAAATCAAAAATGACACAAGGAGGTTGAATGTATTAATAATGCTGATGTGATTGAATAACATATAGGAATTTTCTCACAAAACTGCAACAAGGGAAAGAATGGAGAAATTTATTTATACTTTCTTTGTATGTGTAACAATCCGTATATTCAGGACAGTATTTTATCTATTATTTTCTGATACTGGTCATTAACATGCAATACTGATTTATGAATCTGTCTGCAATGATACCATTCTAAATAAAAAATTGCAAAGGCTAACTAGCATAAAGCCTCAGTTATCAGTTGATTATAATCATTCGGCAGTGTGACAAGTTAGTTATCATCAGCCCAGTAGTTGTGGGGAAAGTAAATGTAGCAAAAAATACCCAGCAGAAATAATTTCAATCAGTACAGGGAAAATAAATAAATAAATAAATCTTTATTTCGGAAGTTCAATAAAGTAAAACCAATTGCTTTAAGATGGACAGAATTTATGAACGAAAATATTTTATAATGAAGAGTACACTTTTCAAGGTTTCTCCTCTAATTTAACTGGAAAATAATCAGCTTTATTTGCTAAATTAATACTACCGTCTTTCATGTTTATCATAACCCACTTGCACATGGAATATCTTACTATAGATTTTTCTGCTATGTAAATAATGCCACCTAAACAAAAAGGACATTCCTATTTTAGAAAGGTGTTGTGATTAAAGAATTGAACTGGAACTCAGACGCTTTTGACTCCCAGATTTACTCAAACTTTAGATTTGTTTTATACCACCTAATTTTAGACATTTAATTTAAATGCCTTGGTTAGTCTCTTTAGGACTCCTCTAATGGTCAGAGGAAGGTGATTTCAGACCTTTGCAAGCTGAGTTGGGAATTTATTAGGCCAAATTACTCGCTGGAGCTGTGTATCTCTGTCTCCATGGATTAAGGAGATTCTACTTGTAAAATGGCTCAAGCAATTGCTTAACTAAAGCATTTCTATGTGCATACGGGTAAGTCACTTGGGTTTTCTTTTACAGTCAGAATTCTGGTGAAATGCTCTATACTGTATTACACGATAAATATTTATTTTGGTACAATGCAATATATCATCTTAATGAGAGAAATGATAAATTTGTGGTTCAAGATGAATCACGGTCTAGTCAATGTAAAACACCTTATAGATCAAGCAAGCAGTACAAGTGATTCTCCTATTTTGGAATGTCTTTACATGATCTATTCTGTTATTTTTCTTCAGTTTCATAGAAATAATATGCTACTCTTATAATGTTATGTATTAGACTTGTGGACAATCATATACAATATACAAAATATGACAATAGACTTTAATTTGCAGCATATTCAGTCTAAATGAGAATAAATAGAAACCCTGGAAAACAAGCAAACCTACATATTGAGGATTCTGCAGAGATTCATATTGTGTACATTATGATAAACTGAGTTGTACATTTAGACCCAGTGAACATTCAGTAGGATTGCACAGCAAAGATATCACTGAATGATAAACATGTTGTCTCTTCCTGCTTTATGGCATAAAATCTGTTTCTCATTGTTGATGGTGTTACAGAAGATGGGAAATATTATATTTCATAAAAAATAAAAAAACAAGTCAGAATAATTTTCTTTAAGTGTAAATCTTATCTACCAACTGTATTTTCTCTAATTGATTAATTATTTTCTTTATTTGACTACTTTATTCTCATCCAGCAAAAAACCATACCTTCTTTAATCCAGTTTTAATTTACACAAGTAAATTACTTTAGGCTTAACCCAAA
This sequence comes from Oxyura jamaicensis, assembly GCF_011077185.1. Taxonomy (NCBI): domain Eukaryota; kingdom Metazoa; phylum Chordata; class Aves; order Anseriformes; family Anatidae; genus Oxyura; species Oxyura jamaicensis. The sequence continues at coordinate 168,224,673 of NC_048893.1, forward strand.
GATTTCTCAATTTCCTTGGTCAGAAATTACATCTGCCTTCTAGATGTGGCAAAAAGACTTAATGCACTCTCTTTTATTCAAAGTTGAATGAAGTGTTGAAAAGTATAACATTGACTTTTTTTTTTTTTTTTTTTTTTAAGACCAAACAAGGAAGGATTAATTGCTATCACTCCTCAAAAAACATACCTCTTGCTCAACCTGAATTTGTTTATACCAGCTTTCAGCTACTGCATTGTACAGAAATGGACTAGGCTCCAAGGTTTTCCCATTACAAATCAGGAGATTTAGTAGTCCATCTTTATTTCTAGCTATTGAGAATTTTATTAAATATATTTATGTATTTATTTTAGTTTAGCCCTGCACCTTCCAATTTATAAGACAGTTTCTTCACAAGTTGATACAGATTGCATTTGATTTAGTAGCTATCTTTCATTTTCAATGAACAGTGAGCAAATATATGGCACTGATGAAAAGGAAAGCTTTCAGGTCAAATTCAGCTCAGGTGCAATTCAGTCTGCTGAATATAGTAGCTACACACAAAATTGGATTGTTCCATTGCTTTAGACAGACTAATATGTAATACATTGCCAAATGAAGATCTAGATCCAACTGTGGGTATAAGTAGAAAGTTAATGGAGTATATAGTTGAAAGAGATGAGAAACTTGTCTTTTCTGGGAGGAAATTCAAGATACAGCAGAATGACTTAAATGTGGCCTAGCACTTTACTACTAAACTCATTAAAAATACATACAAGATACTATGTCAACAAATGCCCATACTGTGCATTTTGTATTATATCTTATTCTAGTGTATGAACTTATTTATTAAATCTATAAATATGTAAAATTAAAAATAACCATTAAGTGTTCCTTATTTATATCTACTAATATTAAAAAAAATAAGAACATTATGATTGAAAGTCCTGTGGAAATAAAAAAAATAACAACTTGAACTTTTTTTTTTTTTTTTTTTTTTTTT